>NC_041011.1:20489614-20789614 GCF_004193775.1 Glycine soja
CAAAGAATGGTCGCATGTCATCAAGCAAAGGTCCCCGGACGAAAATTAGGGTATGATACTAATTTCGCTCCTCTCGGTTGACGAGAGTCGCGGGTGACCGTGACTTGTCGTTCCTAGAATTTCACAAATTGCCTAATGATGGGTGCCAAGCACCTCACAAGGACCAAAGAATGGTCGCATGTCATCAAGCAAAGGTCCCCGGACGAAAATTAGGGTATGATACTAATTTCGCTCCTCTCGGTTGACGAGAGTCGCGGGTGACCGTGACTTGTCGTTCCTAGAATTTCACAAATTGCCTAATGATGGGTGCCAAGCACCTCACAAGGACCAAAGAAAGGTCGCATGTCATCAAGCAAAGGTCCCGGACGAAAATCAGTGTATGACACTAATTTCGCTCCTCTCGGTTGACGAGAGTCGTGGGTGACCATGAAATTTCCGCATGTAAATGACTTGTTGTTCCCGGAGGAACAAAAGTGCAGAAGACTATGTCAGCCTCTGCATGCTATCAAGCGTTCTGTCTTACAGATAGCAAAAGAATGTTTATACGGATAACCACTCGGGTATTTCCGCGTATCATCGGGCCCGCCGCCTCTGGATGATACAAGGGTGCAGAATGACCAAACTTGGTCTCTGCTTGTCATCGGGCCCGCCGCCTCTGGATGACAAAAGGGTGCGAATAACCGTAAGGTATCTCCGCGTATCATCGGCCCGCCGCCTCTGGATGATACAAGGGTGCAGAATGACCAAACTTGGTCTCTGCTTGTCATCGGGCCCGCCGCCTCTGGATGACAAAAAAGGGTGCGAATAACCATAAGGTATCTCCACGTATCATCGGGCCCGCCGCCTCTGGATGATACAAGGGTGCAGAATGACCAAACTTGGTCTCTGCTTGTCATCGGGCCCGCCGCCTCTGGATGACAAAAAGGGTGCGAATAACCATAAGGTATCTCCGCGTATCATCGGGCCCGCCGCCTCTGGATGATACAAGGGTGCAGAATGACCAAACTTGGTCTCTGCTAGTCTTCGGGCCCGCCGCCTCTGGATGACAAAAAGGGTGCGAATAACCATAAGGTATCTCCGCGTATCATCGGGCCCGCCGCCTCTGGATGATACAAGGGTGCAGAATGACCAAACTTGGTCTCTGCTTGTCATCGGGCCCGCCGCCTCTGGATGACAAAAAGGGTGCGAATAACCATAAGGTATCTCCGCGTATCATCGGGCCCGCCGCCTCTGGATGATACAAGGGTGCAGAATGACCAAACTTGGTCTCTGCTTGTCATCGGGCCCGTCGCCTCTGGATGACAAAAAGGGTGCGAATAACCATAAGGTATCTCCGCGTATCATCGGGCCCGCCGCCTCTGGATGATACAAGGGTGCACGTCACATGACCTCAGGGTCAGTATGACAAAGATTATGGGGCGGCCGACAAAAGCAAAGCTCTTGCTCCTACGTATCCTCCAATGAGGAACTCAGACCTACGTAGTTCTGGATAACTTGTGAGACTTGAAAAAGTCTCGGTGTTTTCTCCACTAAAATGCAAACATGCTTTAGCAAAGAGACAAATATTCCAACTGATTTAGAGCAGCATATGCTTTTTTGAGTGAAAAATAATGCGTCTACCGGGGAAGGAGAGTCTGCTGATGAAATCTCCCATAACCATAAATGAGATTTTGGATGTTAGCATTTCGTTTCTAAATGATCATTTAGAGGAAACACTGGGTTCAACAAAAATAGAAGAAATCCACTCAAAGTGTATCAATCTCGCACAGGTAAGTGTTTCATCCTAATTCCGGACCATAGATATGTCATGACTTGACTTTGCAAATTATTTCCTATCAAATCAAAATTACATGCGTGATCATGGATCAATAGGGCTTCCCTTGGGAATGGGTTCTTTTGGTGGTTTTTTTTTTTCGGCTTTTGTGTGTTTTTGGCTTTTGATTTTCTGGCTTTTTCTTTTTCGGTTTTTTTTTGTTTAGTGCGGGGCGAGAGAAAAAAAAGTCGCTAGCGCACGGGATTTTGGTTGGTAATCAAAGGGAGAAGACCATTTTAGGTCGTGGTTTCCTTTCCTTCTTCTTGTTCATTTGGTGACAATTCTGTACTGTTCAGATATTGTCTGGTCCAAAGACCTCTCTGCACATTTCTTCTGGTTTCTTTGACCAGGAGCTTCCTTCTTTTTTACTTTCTCCCATTTTTGGTTGGGAATTTTCTTTCTTTCTTTTTTCTTTCTCCCACTCTTTGATTGGGAATTTCCTTTCTTTTTCTTTTGCTTTCTCCCACTCTTTGATTGGGAATTTCCTTTCTTTTCTTTTTGCTTTCACTTTGATTGGGAATTTCCTTTCCTTCCTTTTTTGCTTTCTCTTTGATTGGGAATTTCCTTTCCTTCCTTTTTGCTTTCTCTTTGATTGGAAATTCCCTTTCCTTCTTTTTTTTTTGCTTCCGAGGGTAAGGTTTATGGTGAGTCAGGATTTTGGCTCAAGGCTTGTAGAATGGCTAGACATGATACATGTCAGGGTTTGGTTTGGTTCAAGGATAAAAAGGGATGCCCCACATTATTTCCATGACACAAATGCAAAAATGATGATTTGGAAATTTTATGCAAAACTGGTCATGCATGCACCTATGTGGACACTCAAGTGTCAAATTTTTATGGTCATGTGATTCTAGGGCTCAGGATTCATTTCCTCTATTTTAAATCAACCCAATGTTTCCAAAATATGTTCTTTTATCAATTTGTGCATTCATCCGAGTCCATTTTGGGCGTCCGGGGAAATTTTCACAGCATTCACCCTTCAGGTGTAGACACGTTTTTTTCTTCAAAAATCGGTTATGATCAATGAATGAATTTTTTCAAAGAAAAGTTGGAAATTGTCTCTTTTCAAAAGCATGTCGGTTTTTAGCTAGACAACTTATTTTCTCTTTTTCCACCTTTTTCCTTACTTGCTTTCTTCTTTTTCTTTTTTGTTCTCTTTTCCATTTCATTCATCTCATTTTTCTTTTCTATTTTATTTTTATCATGATCATTTGTTTATTTCTTTTTCTTGTTTGTTGTTTTTTTTTCTTTTTTTCATGAGGTATTTTGCTACCTAAACATGTGCATATTTTTGTGAGGTATTTTTTGCTATATACATGCATATCCAAGGTATCTTGCCACCTAAACATACATATATATGTTTTGTGAGGTATATTTTTTTTTGCTACATACACGCACATCTAAGGTATCTCTATACCTAAACATACAAATATATATTTTGTGAAGTATTTTTTGTTTACATACACGCACATCTAAGGTATCTCTCTACCTAAACATACATATATATATTTTGTGAAGTATTTTTTTGTTTACATACATGCATATCTAAGGTATCTTTCTACCTAAACATACATATATATATTTTGTGAAGTGTTTTTTTGTTTACATACATGCATATCTAAGGTATCTTTCTACCTAAACATACATATATATATTTTGTGAAGTGTTTTTGTGTTTACATACATGCATATCTAAGGTATCTTTCTACCTAAACATACATATATATATTTTGTGAGGTATGACTACCTTCCGAGCTTGCGCTTGTTTTATCTAAATCCCCAGGATCATGAGCAACTAGGTGCGTCCTACTATAAAAAGTGATCAAATAACAAGCATAGATTCAAAAGGTACTAGGTTGCCTCCTAGAAGTGCTTCTTTAACGTCTTTAGCTGGACGCCTTATGACTTGTCGGTCACTGACCTAGTACTTTTCTTACCTTTGGCTTTGGACTTGGTTGCCTATTGGTCGGCCATGTGTCGTAGGCAACGCTCTAACCTTTTTATGGATGAGCTGAGGTGAACTTTAGAGGTGGTGGCGGTGTGTCTATTGCCTGCTACCGGCCATCCCAATGCTGCTATGGTGCTTCGCCCTGCGCCTGCCTGGGGCGCAGTACTTCTTGATGAAAGCTCGATTAGTAGGGGGCCTGATGCCCTTGCTGGAGGTGACAGGTACTCCGTAGAACTGACAGAGACCCGTAATTAGAGCTTGACAACTCCAAGACCCTGTTGGACTTCTTCGGGTCCACTGGGTGTCTTGCAGGCGCGATCCCTGCAAACAATAGATGAAATCAGAAATCAGTTGAGCGATGTGCATACTTACCTATGATGATGTGACCTTGTCGGGGGGGGTACGAGCACCCTGTAGGACTGATAGAGGCCCGTAACCAGAGCTGAAAACCCCAGGGCCCTGTTTGACTTTTTCGGGTCCACTGGGTGTCTTTGTGGGTGCGATCCCTGCAAACAATAGATGGTATCAGAAATCAGTTGAACCATATGCATACTTACCCACGTCGGGACGACACAGACCAACTGATACTTTTGCAGGGGGAGATTGGCAATGCGGTCGCTGGGCAGAATGTTGCTAAGTAGCAATGTCATCTATATCTGTATAAGAGTGGTCATGTTGGTGCGCATGATCCGCACTCGTCTCTTTGCAGCGGCACGGGTGAAATCTTGCCCCAGTATGCATAGTAGCTGTGTGATAGCCTCCCTCTCTGGTTGTGCTCGCACAGTTGGCCCTCCTCCAATATCAGGGGGTGGCCCAGGAACCGTTAAAAGGAAACTACTGGTCCCTTAACCGGGAGTGCAAGTCTCGGTTAAGCATTTAAGGACAGAGGACCTTAAATTATCTTAAGGTGTGGATATGGAGCCCACTGAAAGTGAGGACGCGTAGTCCTCTAAAGGCGAGGGCGTGTAGCCCTCTGAAGTTCAGGACGTGTCGCCTTTCGAAGGCGAGGGAGTGTAGTCCTATGATGGCAAGGACGTGCAATCCTCTGAAGGTGAGGGCATGCCCCCCTTTGAAAATGGGGAACATGTAGTCCTCTGATGGCGAGGACGTGTAGTCCTCTAAAGGTGAGGACGTGTAGTCCTCTGAAGGTGAGGGCATGTAGCCCTACAAAGGTGAAGGCACATGACCCTTTGACGGCGAGGACGTGTAGTCCTCTGAAGTTGAAGGTACATGACCCTTTGAAGGCGAGGACGTGTAGTCCTCTGAAGGTGAAGGTAACTAGTACCCAAGGTGAGGGTGTGTAGCCCTCTCAAGGCGAGGACTTATAGTCCTCTGGAGGTGAGGGCGTGCAGCCCTCTGGTGGTGAGGACGTGTAGTCCTCTCAAGGCGAGGACGTGTAGTCCTCTGACGGTGAGGGTAACTAGTACCCAAGGTGAGGGCGTGTAGCCCTCTCAAGGCGAGGACATGTAGTCCTCTGGAGGTGAGGGCGTGCAGCCCTCTGATGGTGAGGATGTGTAGTCCTCTCAAGGCGAGGACGTGTAGTCCTCTCAACGGTGAGGGTAACTAGTACCCAAGGTGAGGGCGTGTAGCCCTCTCAAGGCGAGGACATGTAGTCCTCTAAAGGTGAGGGCGTGCAGCCCTCTGATGGTGAGGACGTGTAGTCCTCTCAAGGCGAGGACGTGTAGTCCTCTCAACGGTGAGGGTAACTAGTACCCAAGGTGAGGGCGTGTAGCCCTCTCAAGGCGAGGACATGTAGTCCTCTAAAGGTGAGGGCGTGCAGCCCTCTGATGGTGAGGACGTGTAGCCCTCTCAAGGCGAGGACATGTAGCCCTCTGATGGTGAGGGTAACTAGTACCCAAGGTGAGGGCGTGTAGCCCTCTCAAGGCGAGGACATGTAGTCCTCTGGAGGTGAGGGCATGCAGCCCTCTGATGGTGAGGACGTGTAGTCCTCTCAAGGCGAGGACGTGTAGTCCTCTCAACGGTGAGGGTAACTAGTACCCAAGGTGAGGGCGTGTAGCCCCCTCAAGGCGAGGACATGTAGTCCTCTGGAGGTGAGGGCATGCAGCCCTCTGATGGTGAGGACGTGTAGTCCTCTCAAGGCGAGGACGTGTAGTCCTCTCAACGGTGAGGGTAACTAGTACCCAAGGTGAGGGCGTGTAGCCCTCTCAAGGCAAGGACATGTAGTCCTCTGAAGGTAAGGGCGTGCAGCCCTCTGTTGGTGAGGACGTGTAGTCCTCTAAAAGTGATAGGTACAAGTACCCAAGGGTCCACCCTTATGAGAAAGCAAGAGATCGACTCATCGAGAGGGCCGGTCATCCCAAATCCACAAGATTTGGACATTAGATGTAGGAAATCTATGCAGTTAACATGATTTTTAGGGATGCAGATGCATGCAACCTTTGTCGTGAAATTTGGTAAATGCGGACTTCATATGAAACAATGCAATGTAATGGAAAGTTGTACAATGTTCATGACATTCTTTCCCTATTTTGTGATTTTGATTTTGATTTAATTTTTTTTGGAAAACACAGATTGACTGTCCTTTTGAAAGAGGTGATAATTCATGCAACCTCATCCTATCTTTTTTGCAAATCTCTCCGGGAACTCCCTCAGAGTGTGTGTTCTGTTTGATTTAGTCACTTGACCATTTTGGAGTGACGGCAATGGAGTCATTTGATGTTCGATCAATCCATTGAAATCCTAGGGTTTGTCCCCCCTTTTTTTTGTTAAAAACATCGATGGGTGAGAACTTTTGATCGGCCCCTATGTTCACTTGAGGCTCATGCACGGTGCCCCTCATTGCCCCAGTGTAAGGCTTTGAGGTATCAATCGTTGCCTTTCGTCATGACCTTGTAGGAGGGAACCTATTGGGTGAGAACTTCTAATCTGCCCCTAGGTTCGCTTGAAGTTTTTGCATGGTGCCTTTCGTTGCCCCAGTGTAGGGCTTAGAGGTACCAATTGTTGTCTTGTTTTCACGACCTCGTAGTGAGGAAGAATGAAAGAAGCAGTTGATTCTTGCAAAAAAGAATTTTCCAAGGACGAGAAATAATTGAAGGATCTTTCAGTTGATGGATTAAGTCAAATGACTCCTATGTAGAAGCAAGATGTTTTGATGTCTTGATGATGCTAAAGGATCAAGTGCTTCTAAGTTTTATCCAAGAAAATCAAGATATATGATCAAGTTTGATCTCTTTAGAATCTTTAGGAAGAAGTTTTGAAACAAACAAAGGTTTGACCAAAGAATTCTATCATTTCAATTTGAGATTTGCTCTCTGGTAATCGATTACCAGTAGTTAAAAATGTTTTTATTCAAATTTTTAAAACCTGTAATCGATTACGTAAGTCTTGTAATTGATTACCAGAGGGGATTTTCAGAAAATAATTCCCAAGAGACATATCCATTCAAATGTTTTATGAACGGCCATTCAAATGTTTTAAAGAGAGTTTTCATTGCCCAAACAGTTTTATCCTCTCGAAAGATCAAGAGTTTTTCTGAACTGAAATGTCTTATCCTCTCAAAAAGATTCCTTGGTCAACCACTTGCTTATTCAATAAGGAATTTTTGATTGATCTTCATTTTACAATCTACCTCTTTTACGAGAGACCTCTTCTTCTCTTCTTCTTATTTCTGAAAAGGGATTAAGAGACCGTGTGTCTCTTGTTGTAGAGGATCCCTGAACACAAGGGAAGGGTTATCCCTGTGTGCATTGTTAATCCGAAAAGAGAGATTGATAGTTCAATTGGGGAATAGTCTTTGCATCTTAATTCAACCCCCCTTTTTCTTAAGGTAACTGAGGCCATTTGTCCAACATCCTATTCTTGATAACTCACTTCTCTCTAAAAAGACAAAATGAGGTCACATGAACGTCTATATTTTTACTTGAAAACACAGTCAATCAAATGCCTTTTTATTTTTTATTTTGAAACTTATTTTTTATTTTGAAACTTATTTGTTTTGAACTTTGCTCGTTGTTTTACGGCACCCCCACCAACGTGCAAGATGAGTAATCTCTGATTGAACGGTCTTGGAAGTCAACACTCAGGAGCGCAGGTTGCTTGAGCAAACAGACCAATGGCTTACACCCACATTCTGGTGAAAGTTGAATAAGCAAACATGCGTTTGTGAGAGGATGAGGGACAAAGATATCAACTTTATCCATTTCATTTAACATTGTAGCTGTGGTTTACAATAATGGCATAAACTTTGGAAACCCTGATGAGTCATTAGGGACACCTAACAACAGCTTTCAAAATTGCCCCATGTGTGGCATCTCTTGTCAATGTCAGGATTTACACGCAATTCTCCTCAAATTTCAGCCAGCCCGCATCAATTAGACCTTGCACCTTACGCTTCAGAGCCCTACCATGCTCAATGGAACGCCCCGGGGCTTCTCCGTGACAAGCACACGTTGCGTTTGAGTCGTATTCTCGGAGAAATGGAGGTTGATGAACCTTGGCTAGGGTTATGGCTACCATTGAATTATCAAGTAGATATGGGAGCAAGTCAGCATAGGACACTGGAATTGGGGTGAATTCTACAGGCTTTCTCGCTGCAAAATTCACTTCTTGGTTGGTGTTTTTTGGTTTGTGCTAAAGGTGGTGTTCGTCATTGGAAGTGCGGTAGACAGACTTTGTGGTAGATTTAGGGATGACCTTTGTGGATAACTGGGTGGTGGGTAAGGAGAAAGTTTGTTATTGGCTGAGTAAAGATATTGTTGGGTTGGTGGGAAACTTGGCCGTACAGGAATGGCAGTCACAACATTGGTTTCTCCCTCATCCTCACCCTCTTTATTTGCCCCAGTTTTCTCAGTCGTCCTAGTAGGATGATCAAATTTGCCTCTTTTCGGACCCACATCGATCCTTTCACTGGCGAAGACCAAATCCGCAAAGCTTTGAGGGTGCGCAGCCCACCATTTTTTCATAGTAGAGTATCGATAATGTGTCTACCATCACGATCATCGTCTCCCTTTCCATCATTGGGGGTACCACCTGGGCCGCCAGATCCCTCCACCTTTTGGGCGTGTTCTTTGAAAGATCCGTCCCCCTTTTTGCAAATGTTCTGTAGTTGCATCCTATCCGGAACCATATCAAAATTGTACTGATACTGCCTAACAAAGGCAACCATTAGGTCCTTCCAAGAATGGACTCGGGAAGATTCCAAGTTAATGTACCAGGTAACAGCTACCCCAGTAAGACTTTCTTGGAAGGAATGTATTAGCAATTCCTCATCTTTTGCGTATTCCCCCATCTTCTGACAATACATCTTTAGATGGTTCTTGGGACAAGTAGTCCCCTTGTACTTGTCAAGGTCCAGCACCTTGAACTTGGGAATGACCATGTTTGGGTATTAGGAACAACTCTTCTAGGTTAGCAAAGGCACAATCTTCACCTCCTTCAATGGCCCTGAGCCTTTCCTTTAGATGATCCGCCTTTCCCTTTTCGGCCATAGCAGAAGGGGCTCTTCCCACCGCAAAATGCAATGGTTGTGGTTGTGGGCGAAACTGAGGGCCCTCCAAAGTGTTTTCAAAGGGTATACCACCAACTGCTTGCCCTTCAGCAGCATATCCGAGGCAAGGCTCGAAGTTGGCTAGATCGTGGTGGGGAATTTCATGTGTCTCCTCCATGGGTCGAGAGACATGTGCATGATCAGATTGAGGTTGTTGGCTCTTAATGAGTATGGGAGTGGAGTTATTGACATCCTCATTGGGAATGTACACCATATTGGGTGGTGTATAGTTTGGGAGGCAAACCATATGGCGGGAAGGCGTGCTTGTTTTGAATTTGCACATCATGGGGTCATCCGTACTTCCCAAATCTTTGCCTACCATATTTGAGGTTGGATGATTCATTTGCTTGAGGCCAGATGGGGACGTCGGGTTCACCTTAGCAACAACGCTGGTAGCGGCAATTGCAACCGCATTGGCTTCCATTATCTTCTTCACGCTCATCATGGCCTCCATCATTGTGGCCATTTTCTCTTTAATGGCCTCCATGTCGGCCTTCATCTTCTCTTGTATCTCCTCTACTTCACCCATTACTCTAGCTCTAGCACGAGTTCGGTAAGGGCGTCGTAAAGCGTGTCCCTTTCTTTTTTATAACAATGATTAAGTTCATTTTATTTTATTTTATTTTATTTTTCAAGGAAAGAATGCAATGAGCAATGCAACCAATGAAAAGCATGGATGTATGCGAATGATGTACAGTTGAAGATTGCGAATTTTTACGCAGGATATGGGGTTGAATCAATTTAGATTTTCAACATGGTCCATGACATCTTTGTCAAGGTGAAACTGGAAGTAACAAGGACATCAATAATCCTAAATATGTTTGGCAGTAGACGAAGCAGTGATGTGACTCGATTCATCTTTTGCCCCAATTTTGCAAGACAATTACTTCCATATTTCAACTTGACTTGATGAACCTTTTTGTAAAAGCATGAGCTTGGTTCAACCCTATAATCCAAGGAATGGCAATTCTGATCACCAATACTTCAACAACATCTCATAGGGATGAATGACTCGGGCATACTTTAAGCTTATGCACGGAAAATGTAATTATGAAATTGAGATGCCCGAAGAAACACCATTTCCTAGTTAACCATGCATTAGGTACCATGTTCAATTATTTTGTTTTTAAGTGAAACGGGTTTATGATCCCAACATGGTTGGCTCGTGGTGCCTAACACATGAAACTAAGAATGTAGTGTGAAGTTTCACGCTTCCCCCTTTTTTGTTTTTGTTTTCTAGAGGAAAACGCAAGGATGAGCAAACATGAAAACAAATGGTATGCAATTTTGCAGATCAAACAGTTTGTTGAACGCATATGCATGATGATGCCATGACTCATGCAAAATGTGAGGCTGGAATATGATAACGGACAAATGCAGGATATGTCCATTATGATGTTATGAAGAGATGCTTATGTGGTGCATGATATGAATGCATTTTACGGACACGAGAGCCCGGAAAATTATCTCTTCTTACTTGCGCATTTGGGGGCGCAGTGCCCCATGTGTACAATTAAGAAGGTGATATGGACCTTCCGGCTTCCCGTGACAAAGGACGAGACCAACATACAATGCATGCTAGAGATAAAATGCGGGAGTGACTTGATTCGCACTGATTTTTGGAGTAAAAACGTGGAATAAACTCATTTTATTCAAAAAGTTATAACTAGTCAAGATCTGAGCGACAATACAAACTTCCTAGCGGTTTCTAATCATATGGTCCATTAAGTCTATCGTATGTTGACAATAGCTGAGAAGTCCGTGGATCTTCTTGGGGGCGGAGTAGGTGTCCGCCATTGCTTTGGCCTTGGCTAGCAATCGGGGAAGTTCTTGACTCCTGTTCAAAGTAAGAGCAAATCGGTCCGTCCACATTGTTGCCTCTTGGTGCCATGAATCAATTACCCTCTCCCTTGCTTCGCTTTCTGCTGATATCTTGGCGTACTCATCCTCTAGCCTTTGCTCGTGAGTCGCCGCTAGATTTAGCTTCTCTTTGCACTCATCGATGACGGCCCACATATTCCCTTCAGTCTCGCTTAACTGTTGGGACAAATTTCTTTTCGACCTAAGGCAAGCCTTTAGCTCGTCCTTCAAGATCATGCCTTTGACCCGTGATGATTCCTTTCACCTCTTCGGAGCTTGAGCTCACTATTGCTGCCCTATAAAGCCCCTCAAAACTTGGCTTTGGTCGTGTTCTTCCTTTCGGGCCTTCTTGGTTTCTCATTCCAAGGCTTCATCGGTGGCCATATTGACATCCCTTAGTTCATCATACTCTTTTCAAACTTTGATGGCTATGGACTTGAACTTCTCTTCGACTACCCGGGCTCTCTCAAGCTTTGCCTTTAGGGCTTGTACCTCATCACTTTCTTCCGAAGCTTTAACCTCATTGTCTCTCACAGTCTTTAGATTTGGGAGCCAATCCAATCCTTGTGTCCGGACTCTCAGCCACTTATGATAGCCGCCGATGATCCCATTACTGCTTCCCCTAAGCTCTCTGTCCTTTCTTCACGCCGCATCCCATGCCTTGCGAACTCCTTGGAGTACCCTAGCATTGTGGTCACTGAAACCTCGTGCGATGAAAGGCGTGATGCTTTCGTCTGATGGTACTCCTCTCATGGGACATCCTTCGCATGAAGATAGAATCCTGATTCTTCCTTCCTTCTAGCGAGGGAACCATTTAACAGACGCCCCTCCATGCTAGCCAAGAGTTGGTCCCAATTCGTCTTTCTTTTTTCGACGCACGAGCGGTGACCTTGTAGCGGATAGACGGGCCTACCTTCTTGGAGAAAAAGGTGTGAAACTAACCACACATAGAGAGCTGGAGTACAGCAAACAATCCTTGCATTGCTTTCTTCACATCTTCGGTCGAAGGTGTCATATAGGTCGGCTAGCATAGCGACAACCGGACTTTCCTTGTGGTTATGATAGGCGAGAAAAACGTCGATCGCTTCCAGGTCCACCAACCCATCCACATTTGGAAAGAGGACTCCCTCGAAAATCAACAGTGTGAGAATATCTATGAATGGGGTCCACTCGCCTTTATCTGCCAAGATTCTTGCTTTTACCTCCAAATATTTTCTCGGTATTCCGACCACCCCATTTTTGACTTGCCTTTGGCGGTCTAATTCCTGCGCCGAGATTTGGACTTTTTTAGAAATTCTGGCCAATGAGGGGTAGAACCCTGAGAAGAGGTATGGTTTCCTTCCCCTTAGAGGACATCCTAGGATCTCTTCAAATTCTTCCACCATTGGTGATAGCTGGAAGTCCCCAAAGATGAAGCACCTCAACGGCTGATCATAATACTGGGCGAGGGAGGCAATTGGTTCCACGGAGACTTCTACCCTAGCTAGGTCCCAAATGCTTACCATAGGCTTTGCGGAAGGCTTGCCGTTGAAGTTGACCCATTAATTGCCCCAACTTTCGTAAACTGGTGACCTCTAAGCTCTTGATTTTGACTTGATAAAACCTCTTTTTAAGCGAAGGCTCTTGACTTGATCCCATGTTTTACTAAAGTGAAATAAAATCTAGTGCGAATCAAATCTCCGACATCTATCATGGGTGGAATGGATGAATGCATGAAGAAATGCATATGACACAGATGCAATCTAGGAATGCGGGGGTCCGGGGAATTCGTCCCCTTCTTAGACACAACGTCTAGGGGTAGCAAAGTGCCCCAACGTACGTTTTTAAGAAGGCGACACGGACCCTCCGTTGGTTTGTTTACACAAGGGATCAAGACAGAACCCATATGCGATGCCTATGCAAAAGACACAATGCGGGAATGTACACAGTATGACAATATTCACCGAACATAAGCAAAAGGGGATATGATACTCATGCATGGCAGTGTGAAAAATGGCACGCAGCGTGTTTGCTTCGTGCCCCTATTTAAGGGACCTATAAGGGAGAGAACTAACTAGGCTTTTAGCAATAATCCCCAAGGTAGTTATATCTCTCTTGATGGTTTCTAGAGGTATCATCCCCTTTGAAGAACATATTGTAGCAGTAGGGACTACTAGCAACAATAGGTTTTCAAAGAGAAAAGCTCTAGATGAGGGTTCACTGTAATCAAGCAAGTCGGAGACCTAGCATGATCACGGATTCACCTCCACTCCTTATGTTCCCATGAACCCGGGTATAGGGCCCTTTTTTTCACTCACAGTGTGTGCAAATAGTGTTGGTGTTTGTGTGCATCAAATGAATAAATATTTACCCCATGCATACATTTTAAAACACACTAAAAGCAACAAAGAGTTTATATACATAAGAACATAATGAAGGAAAACCAACAAAGGGATAAGTCACGGTAAAACATTGCACAAGATTAAATGGCCTAACTCTCTAAAAACATTCCCCAGTGGAGTCGCCAACTGTCGCAACCTACCCTTCGGCGGGAGGGCGACGCGTGACTCGCGGGATGCGTGTTCCACGAAAGGAATACGCGCGGAGTCGCCACCAACGTTTATTTAAGGAAAACGTCGGAAAAACCGGAAAAGACGCGATCTACGAACTTTTAAGTGAAAGGTTCGGGAGTTGTATTTACGCACGGGGAAGGTATTAGCACCCCATACGTCCGCCCCAAGGGACGGCAGCCTTTAATCGAATGTGCAAACATGACTTTGATTTTTTATGTTCCCTTTTTATGTCTCTATATCCTTTATACCCTTTTTATATTTTCTCTTTTTGTGGTCGACAAGGGTGTTTCCCTTTGCTCCTACGTATTCCTCAATTTGGGATGAGAAAATCAGACCTACGTAGTTCTTTTGGAACAAAGTGTTTGGTTTAAGTTTGTTTTTTGTCTTTTTTTGCAAAATATGTTTTTTATTTGAACAAAAGGTCATTTAAGGTGTTGAACCATTAAACGGTCTTTTGATTTTGAAAGGGGAGAAGCGTTAAGGCGTTGGACCATTAACGATCTCTTGTTCTTTGAAAGGAGAGAAACGTTAAGGCATTTGGACCATTAACGATCTCTTGGGGTGGTCGACAAAAGCGGGGCTTTTGCTCCTACGTATCCTCAATGAGGAACTCAGACCTACGTAGTTCTTTCTTATGCGTGAATCTTTTTACTTAAGCCGTGATCATTTTTAAGGCGTTGGACCTTAAAAATGATCCATTTTACTTAGTGAGAAATTGAAATGACAAACTTCAAAAACCTATTTTTGTGGACGAGCTTGACTAGGCGAGTTGATTTTAGCCTTAGTTTCACTTTAGTTATTAATCAGTTCGATTAAGAATGAGAAATCCCAAAGAGAAAACGTCCGATTGGTTTTCCGCTTTATTTTACTAAAAGATGTTTTTTTTTTTGATTATTTATATTCTTTTTTTTTTTACCTCTTTTTGATTTCCAACGTGGTTACGGCACGACCGAACGGTCGGAATTTATTTTAACCGAAGTTAATGGATAATACAATTCAAACGTTCGGTGGAAATTTATTTTATTTTTAAGTTAAGCGAGAAATGACTTAAGTAAAATGGCTTAAGCACGTCAACAGGGGGTATAAAAAGTAAACAAAACGAGAATAAAAATGCACAAAACACAATGTGGACCACTACGGGTACATAGAATGAATCGAAAAGCTTGGTTCGAGGTACTTACCCGTTGAAGATCGAAGAACGATGAAGAACGAATGAAGAACGTCGAAGAACGGTTGAAATCTTTGCGAAATTCCTCACGGAAAACGTTACGGAAACATTTCGGAAGCGCCTCGGCTTAGATTTTCTTCACGGAAACAATTTTTCCAAGCAAATTCGAAAGAGAGAGAAGTGCCTAAGGGGCTGAACCCCTTCCTTCTTGCCTTCCTCCCCTATTTATAGCAAAATAGGGGAGGTGGTTGCCGCCCAGCTTGCCCAGGCGAGCTCAGCTCGCCCAGGCGAGCAGGGTTGCTTCCTCCAGAAGCAACCGCCTTCTGGAGGAATATTCCAGAGGGCCCAAGTGGGCTTGGGTGCTATTTGCACCCCCATTTTTACTAAGTACACCCCCCTCTGCTGTTTTTTTGGTGATTCTTTTTTCGTAAAGTTACGGAAACTTACGAATTTCGTAACGATACTTGTTTTCTTTCCGTAATGTTACGGAACCTTGCGGATTACATAATCATCCCCTTTTTGACCCACGGAATGTTACGGAACCTCACTTAATTATGCAACGATGCTTCCATTTGATTTCCGGTGTGTCACGGAAACTTACGGATTGTGCATCAACATCTTTTTGGTTTTTCGGCATGTCCTGGAATTTCACAAATTGCCTAATGATGGGTGCCAAGCACCTCACGAGGACCAAAGAATGGTCGCACGTCATCGAGCAAAGGTCCCCGGACGAAATTAGGGTATGACAATACGGATGACCACTCGGGTATCTCCGCCCATCAGCGTGACTCAAAAGTCAGTATGACAGATCTTGTGAGCGCGGAAGATGACGTAAATCTCCGCGTGTCAATGGGCTTGTCGCTCGCGATTGACGAAGGGCGCAGGAGACAACGTTACTCTCTGTGTTCTATCAGGCTTTTCATCTTACCGATAGCAAAAAGGTTTATACAGATGACCACTCGGGTATCTCCGCCCGTCAGCGTGACTCAAAAGTCAGTATGACAGATCTTGTGAGTGCGGAAGATGACGTAAATCTCCGCGTGTCAACAGGCTTGTTGGCCGCGATTGACGAAGGGCGCAGGAGACAACATTAGTCTCTGCGTGCTATCAGGATTTTCGTCTTACAGATAGCAAAAAGAATGTATACGGATAACCACTCGGGTATTTCCGCCCGTCGGCGTGACTCAAAAGTCAGTATGACAGATTTTGTGAGCGCGGAAGATGACGTAAATCTCCGCGTGTCAACGGGCTTGTCGGCCGCGATTGACGAAGGGCGCAGGAGACGACGTTAGTCTCTGCGTGCTATCAGGCTTTTCGTCTTACAGATAGCAAAAAGGTTTATACGGATGACCACTCGGGTATCTCCGCCCGTCAGCGTGACTCAAAAGTCAGTATGACAGATCTTGTGAGCGCGGAAGATGACGTAAATCTCCGCGTGTCAATGGGCTTGTCGCTCGCGATTGACGAAGGGCGCAGGAGACAACGTTACTCTCTGTGTTCTATCAGGCTTTTCGTCTTACCGATAGCAAAAAGGTTTATACAGATGACCACTCGGGTATCTCCGCCCGTCAGCGTGACTCAAAAGTCAGTATGACAGATCTTGTGAGCGCGGAAGATGACGTAAATCTCCGCGTGTCAACGGGCTTGTTGGCCGCGATTGACGAAGGGCGCAGGAGACAACGTTAGTCTCTGCGTGCTATCAGGCTTTTCGTCTTAAAGATAGCAAAAAGAATGTATACGGATAACCACTCGGGTATTTCCGCCCGTCAGCGTGACTCAAAAGTCAGTATGACAGATTTTGTGAGCGCGGAAGATGACGTAAATCTCCGCGTGTCAACGGGCTTGTCGACCGCGATTGACGAAGGGCGCAGGAGACGACGTTAGTCTCTGCGTGCTATCAGGCTTTTCGTCTTACAGATAGCAAAAAGGTTTATACGGATGACCACTCGGGTATCTCCGCCCGTCAGCGTGACTCAAAAGTCAGTATGACAGATCTTGTGAGCGCGGAAGATGACGTAAATCTCCGCGTGTCAACGGGCTTGTCGGCCGCGATTGACGAAGGGCGCAGGAGACGACGTTAGTCTCTGCGTGCTATCAGGCTTTTCGGCTTACAGATAGCAAAAAGGTTTATACGGATGACCACTCGGGTATCTCCGCCCGTCAGCGTGACTCAAAAGTCAGTATGACATATCTTTTGAGCGCGGAAGATGACGTAAATCTCCGCGTGTCAACGGGCTTGTCAGCCGCGATTGACGAAGGGCGCAGGAGACGACATTAGTCTCTACGTGCTATCAGGCTTTTCGTCTTACAGATAGCAAAAAGGTTTATACGGATGACCACTCGGGTATCTCCGCCCGTCAGCGTGACTCAAAAGTCAGTATGATAGATCTTGTGAGCGCGGAAGATGACGTAAATCTCCGCGTGTCAACGGGCTTGTCGGCCGCGATTGACAAAGGGCGCAGGAGACAACGTTAGTCTCTGCGTGCTATCAGGCTTTTCGTCTTACAGATAGCAAAAAGAATGTATACGGATAACCACTCGGGTATTTCCGCCCGTCGGCGTGACTCACAAGTCAGTATGACAGATTTTGTGAGCGCGGAAGATGACGTAAATCTCCGCGTGTCAATGGGCTTGTCGGCCGCGATTGACGAAGGGCGCAGGAGACGACGTTAGTCTCTGCGTGCTATCAGGCTTTTCGTCTTACAGATAGCAAAAAGGTTTATACGGATGACCACTCGGGTATCTCCGCCCGTCAGCGTGACTCAAAAGTCAGTATGACAGATCTTGTGAGCGCGGAAGATGACGTAAATCTCCGCGTGTCAATGGGCTTGTCGCTCGCGATTGACGAAGGGCGCAGGAGACAACGTTACTCTCTGTGTTCTATCAGGCTTTTCGTCTTACCGATAGCAAAAAGGTTTATACAGATGACCACTCGGGTATCTCCGCCCGTCAGCGTGACTCAAAAGTCAGTATGACAGATCTTGTGAGCGCGGAAGATGACGTAAATCTCCGCGTGTCAATGGGCTTGTCGCTCGCGATTGACGAAGGGCGCAGGAGACAACGTTACTCTCTGTGTTCTATCAGGCTTTTCGTCTTACCGATAGCAAAAAGGTTTATACAGATGACCACTCGGGTATCTCCGCCCGTCAGCGTGACTCAAAAGTCAGTATGACAGATCTTGTGAGCGCGGAAGATGACGTAAATCTCCGCGTGTCAACGGGCTTGTTGGCCGCGATTGACGAAGGGCGCAGGAGACAACGTTAGTCTCTGCGTGCTATCAGGCTTTTCGTCTTACAGATAGCAAAAAGAATGTATACGGATAACCACTCGGGTATTTCCGCCCGTCGGCGTGACTCACAAGTCAGTATGACAGATTTTGTGAGCGCGGAAGATGACGTAAATCTCCGCGTGTCAACGGGCTTGTCGGCCGCGATTGACGAAGGGCGCAGGAGACGACGTTAGTCTCTGCGTGCTATCAGGCTTTTCGTCTTACAGATAGCAAAAAGGTTTATACGGATGACCACTCGGGTATCTCCGCCCGTCAGCGTGACTCAAAAGTCAGTATGACAGATCTTGTGAGCGCGGAAGATGACGTAAATCTCCGCGTGTCAACGGGCTTGTCGGCCGCGATTGACGAAGGGCGCAGGAGACGACGTTAGTCTCTGCGTGCTATCAGGCTTTTCGGCTTACAGATAGCAAAAAGGTTTATACGGATGACCACTCGGGTATCTCCGCCCGTCAGCGTGACTCAAAAGTCAGTATGACATATCTTTTGAGCGCGGAAGATGACGTAAATCTCCGCGTGTCAACGGGCTTGTCAGCCGCGATTGACGAAGGGCGCAGGAGACGACATTAGTCTCTACGTGCTATCAGGCTTTTCGTCTTACAGATAGCAAAAAGGTTTATACGGATGACCACTCGGGTATCTCCGCCCGTCAGCGTGACTCAAAAGTCAGTATGACAGATCTTGTGAGCGCGGAAGATGACGTAAATCTCCGCGTGTCAACGGGCTTGTCGGCCGCGATAGACAAAGGGTGCAGGAGACGACGTTAGTCTCTGTGTGCTATCAGGCTTTTCGTCTTACAGATAGCAAAAAGGTTTATACGGATGACCACTCGGGTATATCTGCCCGTCAGCGTGACTCAAAAGTCAGTATGATAGATCTTGTGAGCGCGGAGGATGACGTAAATCTCCGCGTGTCAACGGGCTTGTCGGCCGCGATTGACGAAGGGCGCAGGAGACGACGTTAGTCTCTGCGTGCTATGAGGCTTTTCGTCTTACAGATAACAAAAAAGAATTTATACGGATAACCACTCGGGTATTTCCGCCCGTCAGCGTGACTCAAAAGTCAGTATGAGAGATCTTGTGAAGGTGGCCGACAAAAGCGAGGCTCTTGCTCCTACCTATCCTCCAATGAGGAACTCAGACCTACGTAGTTCTTGATAACTTGTGAAACTTGAAAAGTCTCAATCGGAAGATGCTGACATCTCCAGAAAGGGCGCAGATGACCACATTGGCCTCTGCTCGTCAATCACACTTGGGGTCACTGAATGACGAGGTGCGGATAACCATAAGGTGTCTCCGCGGGCTACCAACTCTTGGGTCATGACAACAAAAGGTGGTGTGGTCGACAAAAGCGAGGCTCTTGCTTCTACGTATCCTCCAATGAGGAACTCAGACCTACGTAGTTCTGAATAACTTGTGAGACTTGAAAAAGTCTCGGTGTTTTCTCCACTAAAATGCAAACATGCTTTAGCAAAGAGACAAATATTCCAACTGATTAGAGCAGCATATGCTTTTTTGAGTGAAAAACA
This sequence comes from Glycine soja, assembly GCF_004193775.1. Taxonomy (NCBI): domain Eukaryota; kingdom Viridiplantae; phylum Streptophyta; class Magnoliopsida; order Fabales; family Fabaceae; genus Glycine; species Glycine soja. The sequence goes on from NC_041011.1 coordinate 20,509,275, forward strand.
ATGTGTCTACCGGGGAAGGAGAGTATGCTGATGAAATTTTCTCATAACCATAAATGAGATTTTGGATGTTTAGCATTTCGTTTCTAAATGACCATTTAGAGGAAACACTGGGTTCGACAAAAATAGAAGAAATCCACTCAAAGTGTATCAATCTCGCATAGGTAAGTGTTTCATCTTAATTCCGAACCATAGATATGTCATGACTTGATTTTACAAATCATTTCCTATCAAATCAAAGATTACATGCGTGATCATGGATCAATAGGACTTCCCTTGGAAACGGGTTCTTTTGGTGGGTTTTTCGGCTTTTGATGATGATTTTTTTTTCCTTTTCTGTTTTTGTTAGTGCGGGGCGAAAAGTCGCTAGCGCACAAGATTTTGGTTGTCAATTAAAGGGAGAAGACCATTTTAGGTCGTGGTTTCCTCTCCTTCTTTTTTGTTCATTTGGTGACAATCCTGTATTGCTCAGATATTGTCCAGTCCAAAGACTTTTCTGCACATTTCTTCTAGTTTCTTTGATCAGGAACTTTCTTTCCTTCCTTTTTTACTTTCTCCCATTCTTTGGTTGGGAATTTTCTTTCTTTTCTTTTTTCTTTCTCCCACTCTTTGATTGGGAATTTCCTTTCCTCTTTTTTTCTTTCTCTTTGATTGGAAATTTCCTTTCCTTCTTTTTTGCTTCCGAGGGTAAGGATTGACATTCTCACCCTGGGTCAAGGTTTATGGTGAGTTAGGATTTTGGCTCAAGGCTTGTAGAATGGCTAGACATGATACATGTCAGGGTTTGGTTTGGTTCAAGGATAAAAAGGGATGCCCCACATTATTTCCATGACACAAATGCAAAAACGATGATTTGGAAACTTTAAGCAAAATTGGTCATGCATGCACCTATGTGGACACTCAAGTGTCAAATTTTTATGGTCATGTGATGCTAGGGCTCAGGATTCATTTCCTCTATTTTAGTCAACCCAACGTTTCCAAAACATGTTCTTTTATCCATTTGTGCATTCATCCGAGTCCATTTTGGGCGTCCGGGAAAATTTTCACAGCGTCCACCCTTCAGGTGTACACACATTTTTTTCAACAGCTAGCTATGATCGGCGAATTTTCCTTTCAATCAAAAGTCGGAAATCATCTCTTTCAAAAACATGTTGGTTCTTTATCTTCTATTTTCCTTCTTTTTCTCCTTACTTGCTCTCTCTTTCCCTTTTTTTTTTTTATTTTTTTTATCATGATTTTTGTTTGTTTTATTTTTTGGACGATGTTCCTAAACGAAAAACTCTACACGGTTCCAGAATTTCGAACATCATTGATAATAATGATATAAACACTAACGCAACAATCCAAACAAAAATGTATGCGTTGTACAAATGATAATCGAAACAACAAAAACAAACATTAGTCTCTCAAGTCAAAAAATAACATAACATAAAAATGATAAAAGAAATATGAAAGAAAACATGAATCTGGGGATCTCCCAGTCATGTAGCTCCACTCCCTCCCAAGAAGTCAAGCAAATCAGCCATCTCCTCGTCCTCGTGGGCCTCCTCTCCATCGTCGGGGGCCTCTGGGGGTGCCTCTCCTGTCTGGGCCTTGGGCTAATCCCCGGGCCATGCGACCTCTGCCCTGAACTGGTCTGGAGTAGGGCATGAAAAAGAAGCGAAGCCCTGGCTCTGCATGCTGAGGCTCAGCTGGTAAAGGGTCTCATTGGTCCGCACATGGGCCCTGTGGTTGGCCGCCTCCTGGCGAACCATATGCCGTAAATACTGCTCCATGTCAAACGACCCAGCTGGGCCAGCCTGATGAGGTGGTGGTGGTGCGCCTGCGGCCTGTGGAGCATCACCCTGAGCCTGTCTCTGGGTGCAGTACTTCTCAATAAAAGCTCGGGTGATGGGCGGCCGAATCACCTTGGTAGGTGCAACGGAGACTCCGAACGACTGGCAGAGTCCTGTGATCAGTGCGGGAAAACCCAGGGCCCGGTTGGACTTATCTGGGTCCATAGGGTGCCTGGTCGGCGCCATACCTGCAAAAATATAGATGGCATCAGCGATTAACTGAGCCACATGGATGCTCATCCGCGTCAGGATGGCGTACACCAGCTGACACTTCGGCAGGGGGAGGTCGGAATTATGACCGGTGGGCAGGATGTTGCTGAGCAGCAAAGTCATCCATATCTGAGTCAGGGTGGTCATGTTGGTGCGCATGATCCGCACCCGTCTTCCGGCAGCAGTCCGGGCAAAATCTTGCCCCGGTATACATAGCAACTGGGCGATGGCCTCCTCATCGAACCCATCAGACCGGTTCCTCCTCTGGCCATACTCGCACTCTTGGCCCTCTTCCAGCACTAACAGATATCCCAGGAGCTGGCCGATAGCATCTGCATCAAACGGGATCCACTGACCCCTCACGCAGGACCTCATGTCACGCACGCCCTCCTCTGTTGGCCAAGCATTGGCATAAAATTCGAAGACTATTTCTGGATCGAACTTGGCCATGGGGGTAACCAGTGATGCCCACCGCCGGCGACCTATTTCTTCCTAGAAATCGGTATACTCATCGTCCCTGAGCTGGACGCGTCGCTCCCGGAGAAATGACCATCCCTTGATGGCCTCGAAGCGCTGCTGGTGTACAGCGCTCCTAAAGCGGTGACTGTCATACTCAGGAGCGGAACTAGTTCCTTCGGCCGCCTTATCCTTCCTGGATCTCTTTGAGGCAAGTTTCCTCGGGGCCATTTCCTGCGAGAATAAACATTCAGAAGTTAGTTTTACAAGATAATGCTTATCTTAACGCAAAAAATGTCATGCCAATCTCTCTAATTTAGACTAAACTCATATGATCCATTCATGCACACACGCACGTGTAGAAAATACCCTATTATTTATATCAACATACAAAGATATTCCAAACATTCTAGTTACCACACATACATATATATTTTTTTGGAAAGAATACTTACACGCATGCTCAAGGTATTGTGCCCAAAATTACATATGTTCATATCCTAAACATTTGCTATTTACAAACTACCTATACATGTTTGAAATGTATATCATACTAATTTTTATTGTTTCTCTCATAGTCATTTATATGCATGTCGGAAAGCTAATTTCATTATGCACACACTTTTGCATTCAAAATGGACTTTCATGTCATTTAATCTACACTTGAGGGGCAATTCCACATCATATATTCATTTGGGAAGCATTCTTGTGCCATCTTTGGCATGGGTACATTTTTGAAAGGCTCCTTATGCTACCTATCCACAAATATACATATTTGAAAGGCATTATTTACTATTCTCTCATTTTGCAAGGTATTTTCATGTCATATATTCACATATATGTATATACCGTTGAAAGGTATTTTCCATGCTACCTAGGTGCAAGGTATTCCTCATGGGGCAGCCAAATTTAAATTTTAATAAAAAAAAACCCTCAAACATGTCTTAATATTCATGCCTTTTTTACATTCAAAACCAAAAAATTAGATTCCTAGGCATAAGTTATGCTTCCTTGCATTGAAATTAAAAATTTGGGTTCCTAGGCCTAGAATTACATTCGGACTCTCATTTTAAATCCTTCATGCTGTCCCTATGTATATGAAACAGTCCCACAATCCCAAGCTTTCAAAACCATGCTCATATGTCATTGAGGCATTTCACCGAGCACTTGGTGGGCGCATGTTTGGACATAAATTGCAAGAGAATGGGAGCAATGTGGGATGCCCCATTGCTTCAGAATACGACCTAGGCCTAAGGCCTTTTCATTCAAATCCGTAATTCAAGAAAACAAGCATCAAAGCAAACCAAAACTGCCTCACAATTACAAGCATGTTCTCACAATTTAAGGCACCAAAAGATGAAGAAAACACATCAATGGGAAGCAAAAACCTCAAGGATGGAATACTTACTTGTTGGAATGAATTGAAACACCAAAAACGAAAGCAAAACGCGATCAAAAGGCTTAGGGGAGCAAGAAACCGCAAGCCTTCGTGTTCTCTCTTTCTTGAATGAAGGGGGGAAGTTTTTGATACAAAAACGTTCCCCTCCTTCGTTTTTTTTTTATTTTGAGTGCAGGGGTTGCTCGCCCAGGCGAGCTAATCTGCTACTTTTTTTTTTTTTTTGAGGGGAACATTAACCATGTCCCCTCCTTTTTCATGGATTAGCGTCTCGCCTAACTTGAACTTACTTAAGTTAGAATTAGGCGTTTATTACTTATTTTAAAACAAACAAATAGTAAAAGAAAACTGCGAATACAAAGGATACTGGGCTGCCTTGCAGCGACGTTCTCTGCTTGTTTAGCGCAGAGAAGGGGCAACAATCGGTCGGTCGTGACCCCATCCCCACTTGCATCCGTCCCTATGTACCTGCAAGTAAGAAACAACCAGGTGTGGCCAATCTTGATCGCGTCGTTGTCTTACCTTGATTGGTTTCTGCTGTTCTAGTTTTGTCTCTACCCCAGAAGGTAGCTCAAGATGATCCTGCCCCTATTTTACCACAACAATATGCATGCGTATGCGTATGCATGAATGTTTTCAAACACAGCAAATTTTAGTGAAAGTTGGTTTAGGTTCAATTTTAATTAAGCGCTTGGGGCATCCCATGAATTGAGTGGAAGGGCTCAGGTGATCACAAATTAACGCAAAGTTTAAAACCAACGTGAGGACTAAAGCCTCGAACCCACGTTTACTTCTTTGAAAGATTGTAACGAGAGGTACAGTAGACGGGGAATCCCTGGGGGATACCTAGAAAACACATAAAGATAAAGAACATGCAGCGACATCTTTAATTGCCCTAGATTCTAAGCATAATATCGCTTGACGACATCAGAGTTCACGGGTGAAGGTAGCTCTTCGCCATCCATGTTGGTAAGCACCAGGGCTCCTTCGGAAAAAGCCCTCTTCACAACAAAAGGCCCTTCATAGTTTGGGGCCCATTTTCCTCGATTGTCCTTGACAGCATGGGACATTTTCTTTAACACAAGGTCTCCCTCATGGAACTTGCGCAAGCGTACCTTCTTGTCAAATGCATTCTTCATTCTTTGCTCGTACAAGCGCCCATGACTCATGGCTGTTAAGTGCTTACCCTCAATGAGGTTGAGCTGGTCATAGCGCGTTTGAGCCCACTCTGATTCCTTTAATCCGGATTCTGCCAAGATCCTTAATGACGGGACTTCTACCTCAAACGATAGCACAGCCTCCATCCCATATACTAATGAGAACGGCGTTGCCCCAGTTGATGTTCGTACTGAAGTTCGGTAACCGTGTAACGCGAATGGGAGCATCTCGTGCAAATCTCTGTACGACACGGTCATCTTTTGGATAATCTTTTTGATATTTTTATTGGCCGCTTCCACGGCTCCATTCATCTTTGGCCGGTAGGGCGTGGAATTGTGATGCTGGATTTTAAACTCCTCGCACATTTCCCCCATCATCTTGTTATTCAGGTTGGTGCCATTGTCCGTGATAATCTTCCTTGGCAAACCATATCGGCAGATGATTTCTTTCTTAATGAACCTGACCACCACACCCCTCGTGACATTGGTGTAGGAGGCCGCCTCGACCCACTTGGTAAAATAATCTATCGCTACGAGGATGAAGTGATGACCATTCGAGGCCTTGGGCTCAATGGCCCCGGTGACATCTATCCCCCACATGGAGAAAGGCCAAGGGGCAGACATGACATTCAGAGGATGCGGTGGAGCGTTGACATTGTCTGCGAACGCTTGACATTTGTGGCATTTCCTTACATGGACACAACAATCACTTTCCATGGTAAGCCAGTAATAACCTGCTCTTAGGATCTTCCTGGCCATAGCATGCCCGTTGGCGTGCGTTCCAAACGAGCCCTCATGGACTTCCTCGATCATGTGATTCGCCTCCTTGGCATCTACGCACCGCAAGAGTGTCATGTCGTGGTTTCTCTTATACAGTACGCTTCCACTTATGAAGAAGCTGGCCGCCAATCTTCTCAATGTCCTCTTATCATTGTCGGCAATCTCTGGTGGGTATTCTTTGCTTACGACATATCGCTTGATGTCGAAATACCAAGGCTTACCGTCCCGTTCCTCTTCTACTTGGCAACAATGCGCGGGTTTGCCACGACACCAAAATTCAATGTATGGTAGATCCCCGTGCGGCGTTAGCTGGAACATAGACGCCAAAGTAGCAAGCGCATCCGCCATTTGATTTTCCTCGCGGGGAACATGATGGAAGGAGATCTCATCAAAGGTCTTAGCCAATTCCTTGATATAGGCTTTGTAGGGTATCAGCTTGGGATCTCTAGTTTCCCATTCCCCTCTTAGCTGATGGATTACCAACGCTGAGTCGCTGTACACCTTGAGTAGTTTGACATTGGAGTCAATCGCTGCCTGGACGGCCAGGGCACATGCTTCATATTCGGCCATGTTGTTGGTGCAGTCGAATCCTAGCCTGGCTGTGAAAGGTACACATTGATTGTCCGGAGAGACCAATACTGCTCCAACGCCATGGCCTAGAATGTTTGACGCTCCGTCAAACCATACGGTCCATTTGTCCCGATCTTCGTCCAATTTTTCCTCAAACAAGGCCACGATGTCCTCATCCGGGAATTCAGGATGCATGGGCTGATAGTCGTTAAGAGGCTGCTGAGCCAAATAATCTGCCAAGGCGCTTCCTTTTATCGCCTTTTGGGTGACGTAAACTATATCAAACTCGGATAGCAGGACTTGCCACCGGGCGATTCGTCCCGTGAGAGCTGGCTTTTCAAAGATGTACTTAACCGGGTCCATCTTGGATATCAACCAGGTAGTATGGCTCAGCATGTACTGCCTTAGGCGATGGGATGCCCATACTAAAGCACAACACGTTCTTTCGAGCAAGGAGTAATTCATTTCACAGGTCGTGAACTTCTTACTTAGGTAGTAAACAGCGCGCTCTTTCTTTCCGGATTCGTCATGTTGCCCCAGCATACACCCCATTGACTCGTCCAAGATTGTCATGTACAAGATGAGAGGCCTTCCAGGTACTGGTGGCATAAGCACAGGGGGATTCATAAGGCACTTCTTGATCCTTCCGAAAGCCTCTTGGCAACCCTCATTCCAGCGGTCAGTTTGGTTTTTGCGTAAGAGTTTGAACAACGGCTCACAAATGGCGGTGAGCTGCGATATGAATCTGGCAATATAATTCAAGCGTCCCAGGAAACCTCGGACTTGCCTCTCGGTACGGGGTTCTGGCATCTCAAGGATGGCCTTCACCTTCTCGGGGTCTACCTCTATCCCTTTCTGGCTTACGATGAAACCAAGCAATTTCCCTGATTTGACCCCAAAGGTACACTTGGCGGGGTTCAACATTAATTGATATTTCTTAAGCCTTTCAAACAACCTCCGCAGGTTGACAAGGTGTTCTTCCTCGGATTTAGATTTGGCAATTATGTCGTCCACGTAGACCTCGATCTCTTGGTGCATCATATCATGGAACAAAGCTACCATGGCCCGTTGATAAGTTGCCCCGGCATTCTTGAGTCCAAAGGACATCACCTTGTAACAGAATGTCCCCCACAGGGTGACGAAGGTAGTCTTTTCCATATCCTCTGGCGCTATCTTTATTTGATTGTAACCGGAGAAACCATCCATGAAGGAAAATAAAGCAAAATTTGTCGTATTATCTACGAGGATATCGATGTGTGGCAAAGGAAAATTGTCCTTGGGACTGGCCCGATTCAGGTCCCGATAATCCACACACATTCGTACTTTCCCATCCTTCTTAGGGACCGGTACAATGTTGGCGACCCATTCTGGGTACTGAGCGACGGCCAGAAAACCAGCGTCAAATTGCTTCTTCACTTCTTCTTTTATCTTCAAAGATGTTTCGGGCTTCATCCTTCTCAGTTTCTGCTTTACCGGGGAACACTCGGGATTTAGAGGTAATCGGTGCTGTACAATGTCAGAACTCAAACCGGGCATATCTTGGTACGACCAAGCAAAGATGTCTTGGTAGTCTCTCAGCAGGGCTATTAATTCTCCACGGATAGGTGCGATAATATCTCTGCCTATCTTTACTTCCCTTTTTCCACTGCCAATTCCCAAGTCTACTAGTTCTGTTTCTTCTTGATGAGGCCGCATTTCTTGGTCCTCATGGGCGACTATCCTTTCTAATTCTGGGGGAAGTCTCACATCCTCGTTCCCTTCATCTTCCGTTTGATTCGTTTCTTGCTCGAGGTTGATAGGCGGGTCCCAGGTATTAGTACCTTCGGGGGACTCGTCATCGGATCTGCCGTTTCAGAAATAAAGAAGTAAACATGCAAATGGATGAGAATGGGTAGAGACGTAGGAACAGATGAAGAAAGATCCTTGTATTATAAATTCAAAAACAAAAGACACAAAGCCTTAACAAAAGAAAAACTCTAAAGCCTAGGCCCAACTATAGAGCTTTTAAAACCGTAAAGGTTTACATTATGCTCGTTGCGTAAATGCCGGGGCGTTCCTCCATGTCGCAACCTACCCTTCGGCGGGAGGGCGACGCGTGACTCGCGGGATGCGTGTTCCGTGAAAGGAATACGCGCGGAGTCGCCACCAACGTTTATTTGAGGAAAACGTCGGAAAAACCGGAAAAAGACACGATCTACGAACTTTTAAGTGAAAGGTTCGGGAGTTGTATTTACGCACGGGGAAGGTATTAGCACCCCACACGTCCGTCCCAAGGGACGGCAGCCTTTAATCGAATGTGCAAACATGACTTTGATTTTTACGTTCCCTTTTATGTCCTTATATCCTTTATACCCTTTATATTTTTTCCTTTTTTTGTGGTCGACAAGGGTGTTTCCCTTTGCTCCTACGTATTCCTCAATTTTGGGATGAGAAAATCAGACCTACGTAGTTCTTTCGGAACAAGTGATTCTTTTTTACTTAAGTGGTGATCATTTTAAGGCGTTGGACCTTAAAAATGATCCATTTTACTTAGTGAGAAATTGAAATGACAAACTTCAAAAACCTATTTTTTATGGACGAGCTTGACTAGGCGAGTTGATTTTAGCCTTAGTTTCACTTTAGTTATTAATCAATTCGATTAAGAATGAGAAATCCCAAAGAGAAAACGTCCGATTGATTTTTCCGCTTTATTTTGCTAAAAGATGTTTTTTGATTATTATATTATTATTTTTTTACCTCTTTTTGATTTCCAACGTGGTTACGGCACGACCGAACGGTCGGAATTTATTTTAACCGAAGTTAACGGATAATACAATTCAAACGTTCGGTGGAAATTTATTTTATTTTTAAGTTAAGCGAGAAATGACTTAAGTAAAATGGCTTAAGCACGTCAACAGGGGGTATAAAAAGTAAACAAAACGAGAATAAAAATGCACGAAACACAATGTGGACCACTACGGGTACATAGAATGAATCGAAAAGCTTGGTTCGAGGTACTTACCCGTTGAAGATCGAAGAACGATGAAGAACGAATGAAGAACGTCGAAGAACGGTTGAAATCTTTGCGAAATTCCTCACGGAAAACGTTACGGAAACGTTTCGGAAGCGCCTCGGCTTAGATTTTCTTCACGGAAACAATTTTTCCAAGCAAATTCGAAAGAGAGAGAAGTGCCAAAGGGCTGAACCCTTTTCTTCTTCACTTCCTCCCCTATTTATAGCAAAATAGGGGAGGTGGTTGCCGCCCAGCTCGCCTAGGCGAGCTCAGCTCGCCCAGGCAAGCCAGGTTGCTTCCTCCAGAAGCAACAGCCTTCTGGAGGAATATTCTAGAGGGCCCAAGTGGGCCTGGGTGATTCTTTGGTGATTCTTTTTTCGTAAAGTTATGGAAACTTAAGAATTTCGTAACGATACTTGTTTTCTTTCCGTAATGTTACGGAACCTTGCGGATTACATAATCATCCCCTTTTTGACTTACGGAATGTTACGGAACCTCACTTAATTATGCAACGATGCTTCCATTTGAATTCCGGTGTGTCACGGAAACTTACGGATTGTGCATCAATATTTTTTTGGTTTTTCGGCATGTCCTGGAATTTCACATATTGCCTAATGATGGGTGCCAAGCACCTCACAAGGACCAAAGAAAGGTCGCATGTCATCAAGCAAAGGTCCCCGGACGAAATTAGGGTATGACAGTTGCCCCTCTTTACTTGTCTTTTATTGGAGATAAAAGGAAAGTAAAGATAAGACACTAATTTCGTTCCCCTCGATTTGACGAGAGTCGCGGGTGACCATAAAATCTCCACATGCAAATGACTTGTTGTTCCCGGATTTTCACAAATTGCCTAATGATGGGTGCCAAGCACCTCACAAGGACCAAAGAAAGGTCGCATGTCATCAAGCAAAGGTCCCCGGACGAAAATTAGTGTATGACACTAATTTCGCTCCTCTCGGTTGACGAGAGTCGCGGGTGACCATGACTTGTCGTTCCCGGAATTTCACAAATCGCCTAATGATGGGTGCCAAGCACCTCACAAGGACCAAAGAAAGGTCGCATGTCATCAAGCAAAGGTCCCCGGACGAAAAATAGTGTATGACACTAATTTCGCTCCTCTCGGTTGACGAGAGTCGCGGGTGACCATGACTTGTCGTTCCCGGAATTTCTCAAATCGCATAATGATGGGTGCCAAGCACCTCACAAGGACCAAAGAAAAGTCGCATGTCATTAAGCAAAGGCCCCCGGACGAAAATTAGGGTATGACACTAATTTCGCTCCTCTCGGTTGACGAGAGTCGCGGGTGACCATGACTTGTCGTTCCCGGAATTTCACAAATTGCCTAATGATGGGTGCCAAGCACCTCACAAGGACCAAAGAAAGGTCGCATGTCATCAAGCAAAGGTCCCCGGACGAAAATCAGTGTACGACACTAATTTCGCTCCTCTCGGTTGACGAGAGTCGCGGGTGACCATGACTTGTCGTTCCCGGAATTTCACAAATTGCCTAATGATGGGTGCCAAGCACCTCACAAGGACCAAAGAAAGGTCGCATGTCATCAAGCAAAGGTCCCCGGACGAAAATTAGTGTATGACACTAATTTCGCTCCTCTCGGTTGACGAGAGTCGCGGGTGACCATGACTTGTCGTTCCCGGAATTTCACAAATCGCCTAATGATGGGTGCCAAGCACCTCACAAGGACCAAAGAAAGGTCGCATGTCATCAAGCAAAGGTCCCCGGACGAAAATTAGTGTATGACACTAATTTCGCTCCTCTCGGTTGACGAGAGTCGCGGGTGACCATGACTTGTCGTTCCCGGAATTTCTCAAATTGCCTAATGATGGGTGCCAAGCACCTCACAAGGACCAAAGAAAGGTCGCATGTCATCAAGCAAAGGTCCCCGGACGAAAATTAGTGTATGACACTAATTTCGCTCCTCTCGGTTGACGAGAGTCGGGGGTGACCATGACTTGTCATTCCCGGAATTTCACAAATCGCCTAATGATGGGTGCCAAGCACCTCACAAGGACCAAAGAAAGGTCGCATGTCATCAAGCAAAGGTCCCCGGACGAAAATTAGTGTATGACACTAATTTCGCTCCTCTCGGTTGACGAGAGTCGCGGGTGACCATGACTTGTCGTTCCCGGAATTTCTCAAATCGCCTAATGATGGGTTCCAAGCACCTCACAAGGACCAAAGAAAAGTCGCATGTCATTAAGCAAAGGCCCCCGGACGAAAATTAGGGTATGACACTAATTTCGCTCCTCTCGGTTGACGAGAGTCGCGGGTGACCATGACTTGTCGTTCCCGGAATTTCACAAATTGCCTAATGATGGGTGCCAAGCACCTCACAAGGACCAAAGAAAGGTCGCATGTCATCAAGCAAAGGTCCCCGGACGAAAATCAGTGTACGACACTAATTTCGCTCCTCTCGGTTGACGAGAGTCGCGGGTGACCATGACTTGTCGTTCCCGGAATTTCACAAATTGCCTAATGATGGGTGCCAAGCACCTCACAAGGACCAAAGAAAGGTCGCATGTCATCAAGCAAAGGTCCTCGGACGAAAATTAGTGTATGACACTAATTTCGCTCCTCTCGGTTGACGACAGTCGCGGGTGACCATGAAATTTCCGCATGTAAATGACTTGTTGTTCCCGGAGGAACAAAAGGTGCAGAAGACTACGTCAGCCTCTGCATGCTATCAAGTGTTCTGTCTTACAGATAGCAAAAGAATGTTTATACGGATAACCACTCGGGTATTTCCGCGTATCATCGGGCCCGCCGCCTCTGGATGACACAAGGGTGCGGATAACCGTAAGGTATCTCCGCGTATCATCGGGCCCACCGCCTCTAGATGACAAAAGGGTGCGGATAACCGTAAGGTATCTCCGCGTATCATCGGGCCCGCCGCCTCTGGATGATACAAGGGTGCAGAATGACCAAATTTTGTCTCTGCTTGTCATCGGGCCCGCCGCCTCTGGATGACAAAAGGGTGCGGATAACCGTAAGGTATCTCCGCGTATTATCGGGCCCGCCGCCTCTGGATGATACAAGGGTGCCTGTCACATGACCTGAGGGTCAGTATGACAAAGATTATGGGGCGGCCGACAAAAGCAAGGCTCTTGCTCCTACGTACCCTCCAATGAGGAACTCAGACCTACGTAGTTCTAGATAACTTGTGAGACTTGAAAGGTCTCCATCGGAAAATGCTGACATCTCCGGAAAGGGAGCAGATGACCACATTGGCCTCTGCTCGTCAATCACACTTGGGGTCACTGAATGACGGGGTGCGGATAACCGTAAGGTGTCTCCGCGGGGTACCAGCTCTTGGGTCATGGTAACAAAAAGCGGTGCGGTCGACAAAAGCGAGGCTCTTGCTCCTACGTATCCTCCAATGAGGAACTCAGACCTACGTAGTTCTGGATAACTTGTGAGACTTGAAAAAGTCTCGGTGTTTTCTTCACTAAAATGCAAACATGCTTTAGTAAAGAGATAAATATTCCAACTGATTAGAGCAGCATACGCTTTTTTTTTTTGAGTGAAAAACAATGCGTTTACCGGGGAAGGAGAGTCTGCTGATGAAATCCCCCATAACCTTAACTGAGATTTTGGATGTTAGCATTTCGTTTCTAAATGACCATTTAGAGGAAACACTGGGTTCGACAAAAATAGAAGAAATCCACTCAAAGTGTATCAATCTCGCACAGGTAAGTGTTTCATCCTAATTCCGAACCATAGATATGTCATGACTTGACTTTGCAAATTATTTCCTATCAAATCAAAAATTACATGCGTGATCATGGATCAAATAGGACTTCCCTTGGGAATGGGTTCTTTTGGGGAGTTTTTCGGCTTTTGATTATTTTTGGCTTTTGATTTTTGTTGGCTTTTTCTTTTTCTGTTTTTTTTTTGTTTAGTGCGGGGCGAAAAAGTCGCTAGCGCACAGGATTTTGGTTGGTAATCAAAGGGAGAAGACCATTTTAGGTCGTGGTTTCCTTTCCTTCTTTTTGTTCATTGGGTGACAATTCTGTACTGTTCAGATATTGTCTGGTCCAAAGACCTCTCTGCATATTTCTTCTGATTTCTTTGACCAGGAGCTTCCTTCTTCTTTACTTTCTCCCATTCTTTGGTTGAGAATTTTCTTCCTTTTCTTTTTTCCTTCTCCCACTTTTTGATTGGGAATTTCCTTTCCTTCCTTTTTTGCTTTCTCTTTGGTTGGGAATTTCCTTTCCCTTTTTTTGCTTCCGAGGGTAAGGTTTATGGTGAGTCAGGATTTTGGCTCAAGGCTTGTAGCACGGCTGGACATGATACATGTCAGGGTTTGGTTTGGCTCAAGGATAAAAAGGGATGCCCCACATTATTTCCATGACACAAATGCAAAAATGATGATTTGGAAATTTTATGCAAAACTTGGTCATGCATGCACCTATGTGGACGCTCAAGTGTCAAATTTTTATGGTCATGTGATGCTAGGGCTCAGGATTCATTTCCTCTATTTTGGTCAACCCAATGTTTCCAAAATATGTTCTTTTATCAATTTGTGCATTCATCCGAGTCCATTTTGGGCGTCTGGGAAAATCTTCACAGCATTCACCCTTCAGGTGTATACACATTTTTTCAAAAACTAGTTATGATCAGTGAATTTTTCCAAAGAAAAGTTGGAAGTCATCTCTTTTCAAAAGCATGTTGGTTTTTCAGCTTGACAACTTATTTTTCTTTTCCTTTTTTATCATTTGTTTATTTCTTTTTCTTGTTTGTTTTTTTGTTTTTTTTTTTCATGAGGTATTTTGCTACCTAAACATGTGTATATTTTTGCGAGGTATTTTTGCTATATACACGCATATCCAAGGTATCTTGCTACCTAAACATACCTATATATGTTTTGTAAGGTATTTTTGCTATATACATGCATATCCAAGGTATCTTTCTACCTAAACATACATATATATATATTTTGTGAAGTATTTTTTTGTTTACATACACGCACATCTAAGGTATCTCTCTACCTAAACATACATATATATTTTGTGAAGTATTTTTTTTGTTTACATACATGCATATCTAGGGTATTTTCACTACCTAAACATACATATATATATTTTGTGAGGTATGACTACCTTCCGAGCTTGCGCTTGTTTTATTTAAATCCCCAGGATCATGAGCAACTAGGTGCGTCCTACTATAAAAAGTGATCAAATAACAAGCATAGATTCAAAAGGTACTAGGTTGCCTCCTAGTAGCGCTTCTTTAACGTCTTTAGCTGGACGCCTTATGACTTGTCGGTCACTGACCTAGTACTTTGCTTACCTTTGGCTTTGGACTTGGTTGCCTATTGGTCGGCCATGTGTCGTAGGCAATACTCAAACCTTTTTGTGGATGAGCAGAGGTGAACTCTAAAGGTGGTGGCGGTGCGTCTATTGCCCACTACCGACCATCCCCAGGCTGCTGTGGTGTTTCGCCCTGTGCCTGCCTGGAGACGCAGTACTTCTTGATGAAAGCTCGATTAGTAGGGGGCCTGATGCCCTTGCTGGAGGTGACAGGTACTCCGTAGAACTGACAGAGACCCGTAATTAGAGCTTGACAACTCCAAGACCCTGTTGGACTTCTTCGGGTCCACTGGGTGTCTTGCAGGCGCGATCCCTGCAAATAATAGATGAAATCAGAAATCAGTTGAGCGATGTGCATACTTACCTATGATGATGTGACCTTGTCGGGGGGGTACGAGCACCCTGTAGGACTGATAGAGGCCCGTAACCAGAGCTGGAAACCCCAGGGCCCTGTTGGACTTTTCCGGGTCCACTGGGTGTCTCTTGGGTGCGATCCCTGCAAACAATAGATGGTATCAGAAATCAGTTGAACTATATGCATACTTACCCATGTTGGGACGACACAGACCAACTGATACTTTTGCAGGGGGAGATTGGCATTGCGGTCGCTGGGCAGAATGTTGCTAAGTAGCAATGTCATCTATATCTGTGTAAGAGTGGTCATGTTAGTGCGCATGATCCGCACTCATCTCTTTGCAGCGGCACGGGTGAAATCTTGCCCCGGTATGCATAGTAGCTGTGTGATAGCCTCCCTCTCTGGTTGTGCTCGCATAGTTGGCCCTCCTCCAATATCAGGGGGTGGCCCAGGAACCGTTAAAAGGAAACTACTGGCCCCTTAACCGGAAGTGCAAGTCTCGGTTAAGCATTTAAGGGCAGAGGACCTTAAATTCTTTTAAGGTATGGATGTCGAGCACACTGAAAATGAGGACACGTAGCCCTCTAAAGGTGAGGGCGTGCAGCCCTCTCAAGGCGAGGAGGTGTAGTCCTCTGGAGGTGAGGGCGTGCAGCCCTCTGCTGGCGAGGACGTGTAGTCCTTTCAAGGTGAGGGCGTGTAGCCCTCTGACGGTGAGGGTAACTAGTACCCAAGGTGAGGACGTGTAGCCCTCTCAAGGCGAGGACATGTAGTCCTCTGGAGGTGAGGGCGTGCAACCCTCTGATGGTGAGGACGTGTAGTCCTCTCAAGGCGAGGACGTGGAGTCCTCTCAAGGCGAGGACGTGTAGTCCTCTCAACGGTGAGGGTAACTAGTACCCAAGGTGAGGGCGTGTAGCCCTCTCAAGGCGAGGACATGTAGTCCTCTAGAGGTGAGGGCGTGCAGCCCTCTGATGGTGAGGACGTGTAGTCCTCTCAACGGTGAGGGTAACTAGTACCCAAGATGAGGGCGTGTAGCCCTCTCAAGGCGAGGACGTGTAGTCCTCTTATGGTGAGGGCGTGCAGCCCTCTGATGGTGAGGACGTGTAGTCCTCTCAAGGCGAGGACATGTAGTCCTCTCAACGGTGAGGGTAACTAGTACCCAAGGTCCACCCTTATGAGAAAGCAAGAGATCGACTCATCGAAAGGGCCGGTCATCCCAAATCCACAAGATTTGGACATTAGATGTAGGAAATCTATGCAGTTAACATGATTTTTAGGGATGCAGATGCATGCAACCTTTGTCGTGAAATTTGGTAAATGCGGACTTCATTTGAAACAATGCAATGTAATGGAAAGTTGTACAATGTTCATGACATTCTTTCCCTATTTTGTGATTTTGATTTTGATTTAATTTTTTTTGGAAAACACAGATTGACTGTCCTTTTGAAAGAGGTGATAATTCATGCAACCTCATCCTATCTTTTTTGCAAATCTCTCCGGGAACTCCTTCAGAGTGTGTGTTCTGTTTGATTTAGTCACTTGACCATTTTGGAGTGACGGCAATGGAGTCGTTTGATGTTTGATCAATCCATTGAAATCCTAGGGTTTGTCCCCCCCTTTTTTTTGTTAAAAACATCGATGGGTGAGAACTTTTGATCGGCCCCTATGTTCACTTGAGGCTCATGCACGGTGCCCCTCATTGCCCCAGTGTAAGGCTTTGAGGTATCAATCGTTGCCTTTCGTCATGACCTTGTAGGAGGGAACCTATTGGGTGAGAACTTCTAATCTGCCCCTAGGTTCGCTTGAAGTTTTTGCATGGTGCCTTTCGTTGCCCCAGTGTAGGGCTTAGAGGTACCAATTGTTGTCTTGTTTTCACGACCTCGTAGTGAGGAAGAATGAAAGAAGCAGTTGATTCTTGCAAAAAAGAATTTTCCAAGGACGAGAAATAATTGAAGGATCTTTCAGTTGATGGATTAAGTCAAATGACTCCTATGTAGAAGCAAGATGTTTTGATGTCTTGATGAAGCTAAAGGATCAAGTGCTTCTAAGTTTTATCCAAGAAAATCAAGATATATGATCAAGTTTGATCTCTTTAGAATCTTTAGGAAGAAGTTTCCAAATTGAAACAAACAAAGGTTTGACCAAAGAATTCTATCATTTCAATTTGAGATTTGCTCTCTGGTAATCGATTACCAGTAGTTAAAAATGTTTTTATTCAAATTTTTAAAACCTGTAATCGATTACGTAAGTCTTGTAATTGATTACCAGAGGGGATTTTCAGAAAATAATTTCCAAGAGACATATCTATTCAAATGTTTTATGAACGGCCATTCAAATGTTTTAAAGAGAGTTTTCATTGCCCAAACAGTTTTATCCTCTCGAAAGATCAAGAGTTTTTCTGAACTGAAATGTCTTATCCTCTCAAAAAGATTCCTTGGTCAACCACTTGCATATTCAATAATGAATTTTGATTGGTCTTCATTGTACAATCTATCCCTTTTAAGAGAGATTTCTTCTTCTTATTTCTGAAAAGGGATTAAGAGACCGTGGGTCTCTTGTAGTAGAGGATTCTTGAACACAAGGGAAGGGTTGTCCCTATGTGCATTGTTAATCCGAAAAGAGAGAGTGAAAGTTTAATTGGGGAATAATATTCGTATCTTAATTCAATCCCCTCTTCTTCTCAAGGTAACTGAGGCCATTTGTCCAACATTCTATTCTTGATAACTCACTTCTCTCTAAAAAGACAAAATGAGGTCACATGAACGTCTATATTTTTACTTGAAAACACAGTCAATCAAATGGCTTTTTATTTTTTATTTTGAAACTTATTTTTTATTTTGAAACTTATTTGTTTTGAACTTTGCTCGTTGTTTTACGGCACCCCCAACAACGTGCAAGATGAGTAATCTCTGATTGAACGGTCTTGGAAGTCAACACTCAGGAGCGCAGGTTGCTTGAGCAAACAGACCAATGGCTTACACTCACATTCCGGTGGAAGTTGAATAAGCAAAGATGTGTTCGTGAGAGGATGTCCATTTTATCTATATCATTTAACATTGTAATTGTGGTTTATGGCATAAACTTGAAAATCCTGATGAGTCATAACAACAGCTTCCAGAATTGCCCCATGTATGGTGTTGCTTGTTAATGTTAGGATTCAACAAGCGATTCTCCTCAAATTTCAGCCAGCCCGTATCAATTAGACCTTGCACCTTACGCTTCAGAGCCCTACAATGCTCAATGGAACGCCCCGGGGCTTCTCCGTGACAAGCACACGTTGCGTTCGAGTCGTATTCTCGGAGAAATGGAGGTTGATGAACCTTGGCTAGGGTTATGGCTACCATTGAATTATCAAGTAGATATGGGATCAAGTTTAGCATATGACAACGGAATTTGGGGTGAACCCTACAGGCTTTTTGTTGCAAAATTCCTTTTTGTTGGTGTTTTTTTTTTTGGTTTGTGCTAAAGGTGGTCTTCGTCATTGGAAGTGCGGTAGACAGACTTTGTTGTTGATTTAGGGATGGCCTTTGTGGATAACTGGGTGGTGGGTAAGGAGGAAGTTTGTTATTGGCTGAGTAAAGATATTGTTGGGTTGGTGGGAAACTTGGCCGTATAGGAATGGCAGTCACAGCATAGGTTTCTCCCTCTTTCTCACCCTCTTCATTTGCCCCAGTTTTCTCAGTCGTCCTAGTAGGATGATCAAATTTGCCTCTTTTCGGATCCACTTTGATCTTTTTGCTGGCGAAGACCAAATCTGTAAAACTTGAAGGTGTGTAACCCACCATTTTTTTTCATAGTAGAACACCGGTCACGTGTCTACTATCATTGTGATAATCTCTTTCTCTGTTTTTGGGGTGCTACTTGAGTTGCAAAGATTCGTGCCCCCTTTTTGCACACTTTTTGTAGTTGCATCCTATCCGAAGCCATATCAGAATTGTACTGACACCGCCTAACGAAGGCAACCATTAGGTCCTTCCAAGAATGGACTCAAGAAGGTTCCTAAGTTAGTATACCAGGCGACAGTTGTCCTAGTAAGACTTTCTCAGGAAAAATGTATCAGCAGTTTCTCATCTTTTGCGTATGCCCCCATCTTCCGACAGTACATCTTTAGATGGTTCTTGGAGCGAGTAGTCCCCTTGTACTTGCCAAAGTCCGGCACCTTGAACTTGGGAATGACCATGTTTGGGTATTAGGAACAACTCTTCTAGGTTAGCAAAGGCATAATCTTCACCTCCTTCAATGGCCCTGAGCCTTTCCTCTAGATGATCCAACTTTCCCATTCCTGCCATAGTCATGAGGGTTTTTAACCGCTGTGGAATGCAAGAGGTGCAGTTGTGGGTGATACTGAGGGCCCTCCAAAGGGTTTTGTAGGGGTATACCACCAACTGCTTGCCCTTCAGTGGTATATCCGAGCCAAGGCTCGAAGTCGGCTAGATTGTGATGGGGAATTTCATGGGTCTCTTCCACAGTTTAAGAGACATGTGCATGATCAGTTTGGGGTTGCTGGCTTTCAATGGGTATAGGAGTGGAGTTATTGACATTCTTATTGGGAGTGTACGCCACATTGGGTGGCGTATAGTTGAGAGGCAAGCCATATGACGGGAAGGCGTGCTCGTTTTGAATTTGCACATCATGGGGGCCGCCCGTACTTTCTAAATCTTTGCCTACCATATTGGAGGTTGGATGATTCATTTGCTTGAGGCCGGATGGGGACGTCGGGTTCACCTTAGCAACAACGCTGGTAGCGGCAATTGCAACCGCATTGGCTTCCATTATCTTCTTCACGCTCATCATGGCCTCCATCATTGTGGCCATTTTCTCTTTAATGGCCTCCATGTCGGCCTTCATCTTCTCTTGTATCTCCTCTACTTCACCCATTACTCTAGCTCTAGCACGAGTTCGGTAAGGGCGTCGTAAAGCGTGTCCCTTTCTTTTTATAACAATGATTAAGTTCATTTTATTTTATTTTTCAAGGAAAGAATGCAACGAGCAATGCACCCAATGAAAAGCATGGATGCATGCGAATGATGTACAGTTGAAGTATTGCGAATTTTTACGCAAGATATGGGGTTGAATCAATTTAGATTTTCAACATGGTCCATGACATCTTTGTCAAGGTGAAACTGGAAGTAACAAGGACATCAATAATCCTAAATATGTTTGGCAGTAGACGAAGCAGTGATGTGACTCGATTCATCTTTTGCCCCAATTTTGCAAGACGGTTACTTCCATATTTCAACTTGACTTGATGAACCTTTTTGTAAAAGTATGAGCTTGGTTCAACCCTATAATCCAAGGAATGGCAATTCTGATCGCCAATACTTCAACAACATCTCATAGGGATGAATGACTCGGGCATACTTTAAGCTTATGCATGGAAAATGTAATTATGAAATTGAGATGCCCGAAGAAACACCATTTCCTAGTTAACCATGCATTAGGTACCATGTTCAATTATTTTGTTTTTAAGTGAAACGGGTTTATGATCCCAACATGGTTGGCTCGTGGTGCCTAACACATGAAACTAAGAATGTAGTGTGAAGTTTCACGCTTCCCCTTTTTTGTTTTTGTTTTGTAGAGGAAAACGCAAGGATGAGCAAACATGAAAACAAATGGTATGCAATTTTGCAAATCAAAAAGTTTGTTGAACGCATATGCATGATGATGCCATGACTCATGCAAAATGTGAGGTTGGAATATGATAACGGACAAAAGCAGGAACGATATGTTCATTATGATGTTATGAAGAGATGCTTATGCGATGCATGATATGAATGCATTTTACGGACACGAGAGCCCGGAAAATTATCTCTTCTTACTTGCGCATTTGGGGGCGCAGTGCCCCATGTGTACAATTAAGAAGGTGATATGGACCTTCCGGCTTCCCGTGACAAAGGACGAGACCAACATACAATGCATGCTAGGGATAAAATGCGGGAGTGACTTGATTCGCACTGATTTTTGGAGTAAAAACGTGGGATAAACTCATTTTTTTCAAAAAGTTATAACTAGTCAAGATCTGAGCGACAATACAAACTTCCTAGCGGTTTCTAATCATATGGTCCATTAAGTCTATCATATGCTGACAATAGCTGAGAAGTCCGTGGATCTCCTCGGGGGCGGAGTAGGTGTCCGCCACTGCTTTGGCCTTGGCTAGCAATGGGGGAAGTTCTTGACTCCTGTTCAAAGTAAGAGCAAATCGGTCCGTCCACATTGTTGCCTCTTGGTGCAATGAATCAATTACCCTTTCCCTTGCTTCCTTTTCTGCTGATATCTTGGCGTACTCATCCTCTAGCCTTTGCTCGTGAGTCGTCGCTAGATTTAGCTTCTCTTTTATCGATGATGGCCCACATATTCCCTTCAGTCTCGCTTAACTGTTGGGACAAATATCTTTTCGACCTAAGGCAAACCTTTAGCTCGTCCTTCAAGATCATGCCTTTGACCCGTGATGATTCCTTTCACCTCTTCGGAGCTTGAGCTCACTATTGCTGCCCTATAAAGCCCCTCAAAACTTGTTTTGGTCGTGTTCTTCCTTTCGGGCCTTCTTGGTTTCTCATTCCAAGGCTTCAGCTGTGGCCATATTGACGTCCCTTAGTTCATCATACTCTTTTCAGACTTTGATGGCTATGGACTTGAACTTCTCTTCGACTACCCGGGCTCTTTCAAGCTCTGCCTTTAGGGCTTGTACCTCATCACTTTCTTCCGAAGCTTTAACCTCATCGTCTCTCACAGTCTTTAGATTTGGGAGCCAATCCAATCCTTGTGTTCGGACTCTCAGCCACTTATGATAGCCGCCGATGATCCCATTACTGCTTCCCCTAAGCTCTCTATCCTTTCTTCATGACGCATCCCATGCCTTGCGAACTCCTTGGAGTACCCTCGCGTTTGTGGTCACTGAAACCCCGTGCGATGAAAGGCGTGATGCTTTCGTCTGATGGCACTCCTCTCATGGGGTAGCCAAGCTGTCTTATGGCGAGGACGAGATTATAATTAATACAACCCCTTGTTCCCATCAAGGGAACATTTGGACATCTTTCGCATGAAGATAGAATCCTGATCCTTCCTTCCTTCTAGCGAGGGAACCAATTAACAGACGCCCCTCCATGCTAGCCAAGAGTTGGTCCCAATTCGCCTTTCCTTTTTCGACGCACAAGCGGTGACCTTGTAGCGGATAGACGGGCCTACCTTCTTGGAGAAAAGGGTGTGAAACCAGCCACACATAGAGAGGCAATGCACAACAAACAATTCTTGCGCCGCTCTTTTCACATCCCCGGTAGAACGTGTCATACATGGCCAAAATGGCGACGACCGGGCTTTCCTCGCCATGATGAAAGGCGAGGAAAGCGTCAATCACTGCTAGGTCCACTAACCCTTCCATATTCAGAAAGAGGACAACTCCAAAGATCAAAAGTGCCAAGATGTCAATAAAAGAAAGCCCATTTGCCTTGATTTTCCAAGGCCTTTGCCCTTTCCTCCAAACACTTCCTTGGTACTCCGACTACCCTGTTCCTGTTTTGCTTTACACGGTCCAACTCTTGTGCTGAGATTTTCACTACCTTGGCAACTCTTATCGTGGAGGGATAGAACCCAGAGAAAAGATATGGCTTCCTTCCTCCAAGTGGGCATCCCAGGATTTCTTCAAACTCTTTCACAGTCAGCACTAGCTGGAAGTCCTCGAATGTGAAGCACCTTAGGGGCTGGTCATAATACTGGGAAAGGGATGCAATCGGTTCCATGGAGACTTCTACCCTAGCTAGGTCCCAAATCTTACCATAGGCTTTGCAGAAGGCTTGCTGTTGAAGTTGACCCATTAATTGCCCCAACTCTCGTAAACTAGTGACCTCTAAGCTCTTGATTTTGACTTGATAGAACCTCTTTTTAAGAGAAGGCTTTTGACTTGATCCCATGTTTTACTAAAGTGAAATAATATCTAGTGCGAATCAAAACTCTGACATCTATCATGGGTGGAATGGATGAATGCATGAAGAAATTCATATGACACAGATGCAATCTAGGAATGCGGGGGTCCGGGGAATTCGTCCCCTTCTTAGACACAACGTCTAGGGGTAGCAAAGTGCCCCAATGTACGTTTTTAAGAAGGCGACACGGACCCTCCGTTGGTTTGTTTACACAAGGGATCAAGACAGAACCCATATGCGATGCCTATGCAAAAGACACAATGCGGGAATGTACACAGTATGACAATATTCACTGAACATAAGCAAAAGGGTATATGATACTTATGCATGGCAGTGTGAAAAATGGCACGCAGCGTGTTTGCTCGTGCCCCTATTTAAGGGACCTATAAGGGAAAGAACTAACTAGGCATTTAGTGATAACCCCCAAGGTAGTCATATCTCTTTTGATGGTTTCTAGAGGTATTATCCTCTTTGAAGAACATATTGTAGCAGTAGGGACTACTAGCAACAATAAGTTTTCAAAGAGAAAAGCTCTAGATGAGGGTTCACTGTAATCAAGCAAGTCGGAGACCTAGCATGATCACAGATTCACCTCCACTCCTTATGTTCTCACGAACCCGGGTATAGGGCCCTTTTTTCACTCACAGTGTGTGCAAATAGTGTTGGTGTTTGTGTGCATCAAATGAATAAATATTTACCTCATGCATACATTTTAAAACGCACTAAAAGCAATAAAGAGCTTATACACACAAGAACATAATGAAGGGAAACTAACAAAGGGATAAGTCATGGTAAAACATTGCACAAAATTATATGGCCTAACTCTCTAAAAACAGTCCCCAGTGGAGTCGCCAACTGTCACAACCTACCCTTCGGCGGGAGGGCGACGCGTGACTCGCGGGATGCGTGTTCTGTGAAAGGAATACGCGCGGAGTCGCCACCAACGTTTATTTGAGGAAAACGTCGGAAAAACCGGAAAAAGACACGATCTACGAACTTTTAAGTGAAAGGTTCGGGAGTTGTATTTACGCACGGGGAAGGTATTAGCACCCCACACGTCCGTCCCAAGGGACGGCAGCCTTTAATCGAATGTGCAAACATGACTTTGATTTTTACGTTCCCTTTTATGTCCTTATATCCTTTATACCCTTTATATTTTTTCCTTTTTTTGTGGTCGACAAGGGTGTTTCCCTTTGCTCCTACGTATTCCTCAATTTTGGGATGAGAAAATCAGACCTACGTAGTTCTTTCGGAACAAGTGATTCTTTTTTACTTAAGTGGTGATCATTTTAAGGCGTTGGACCTTAAAAATGATCCATTTTACTTAGTGAGAAATTGAAATGATAAATTTCAAAAACCTATTTTTTATGGACGAGCTTGACTAGGCGAGTTGATTTTAGCCTTAGTTTCACTTTAGTTATTAATCAATTCGATTAAGAATGAGAAATCCCAAAGAGAAAACGTCCGATTGATTTTCCGCTTTATTTTGCTAAAAGATGTTTTTTGATTATTATATTATTATTTTTTTACCTCTTTTTGATTTCCAACATGGTTACGGCACGACCGAACGGTCGGAATTTATTTTAACCGAAGTTAACGGATAATACAATTCAAACGTTCGGTGGAAATTTATTTTATTTTTAAGTTAAGCGAGAAATGACTTAAGTAAAATGGCTTAAGCACGTCAACAGGGGGTATAAAAAGTAAACAAAACGAGAATAAAAATGCACGAAACACAATGTGGACCACTACGGGTACATAGAATGAATCGAAAAGCTTGGTTCGAGGTACTTACCCGTTGAAGATCGAAGAACGATGAAGAACGAATGAAGAACGTCGAAGAACGGTTGAAATCTTTGCGAAATTCCTCACGGAAAACATTACGGAAACGTTTCGGAAGCGCCTCGGCTTAGATTTTCTTCACGGAAACAATTTTTCCAAGCAAATTCGAAAGAGAGAGAAGTGCCAAAGGGCTGAACCCTTTTCTTCTTCACTTCCTCCCCTATTTATAGCAAAATAGGGGAGGTGGTTGCCGCCCAGCTCGCCTAGGCGAGCCAGGTTGCTTCCTCCAGAAGCAACAGCCTTCTGGAGGAATATTCTAGAGGGCCCAAGTGGGCCTGGGTGCTATTTGCACCCCCATTTTTACTAAGTACACCCCCCTCTGCTTTTTTTGGTGATTCTTTTTTCGTAAAGTTACGGAAACTTACGAATTTCGTAACGATACTTGTTTTCTTTCCGTAATGTTACGGAACCTTGCGGATTACATAATCATCCCCTTTTTGACTTACGGAATGTTACGGAACCTCACTTAATTATGCAACGATGCTTCCATTTGAATTCCGGTGTGTCACGGAAACTTACGGATTGTGCATCAATATTTTTTTGGTTTTTCGGCATGTCCTGGAATTTCACAAATTGCCTAATGATGGGTGCCAAGCACCTCACAAGGACCAAAGAAAGGTCGCATGTCATCAAGCAAAGGTCCCCGGACGAAATTAGGGTATGACACTCCACTCGCCAATTTCCCAGCTAGAAATCAGGAGGGCATGGTCGTACCAAATCCAATGTACTCGGAACATCATCTTCGTATATCGCGACCACTTGACCTTCGTCCCCCAGACCCGCGCTTATAAAGCTTCTACTTATGTGGCAGGGCGGGCTTCCTTCACCTTCTTGTCTCGACCACGAGCTTTGACTACCGCTCTTCCTTCCCGCGATGCTTCTCTTTATATCTGCCTGAGTGGGCTTATAGCCTAACCCATACTTCCCACGATTTCCTTTGGCATTTATCAGGTTAGTCATGCCGTCGTTGTCTTTGCCTAAACCCATTCCGGGTTCGTAACCGTTCCCCAACATAACTCGGGCCATCATTACTGCTACATCGGACAGGCAAGCTTGCCCAGAGAAGGAGTCCACGGAGGAAATGCTTACCACCTCAAAAGACTGGAAAGCGGTTTCTAATGATTCCTCTGCGGCCTCCACATAAGGCATAGAGGATGGGCAGCTCGCCAAGATGTCTTCTTCGCCTGATACGATGACCAGATGCCCATCCACTACGAATTTCAACTTTTGGTGGAGTGTAGAGGGAACAACTCCCACTGAGTGGATCCACGGACGCCCCAACAGACAGTTGTAGGGGGGGTTAATATCCATTATTTGGAAGGTAACTTGACAAGTGTGAGGGCCTATCTGTACTGGGAGATCGATCTCCCCCCTTACCTCTCGGCGGGTGCCGTCGAAGGCACGAACCACCATTGAACTCGGCTTTAGGTGGGAAGCATTGAATAGTAATTTCTCCAAAGTGCTTTTAGGCATCACGTTTAAACTGGAACCATTATCGATGAGCACTTTGGCTACGATATGGTCCATACACTTGACTGATACGTGCAAAGCTTTATTATGCCCTCTCCCATCGGCGGGGATTTCTTCTTCGGCGAAGGCGAGATAGTTGTTGGCAGTGATATTATTGACCAGCCCTCCGAAACCTTCTACCGAGATGTCTTGGGCAACGTGGGCCTCGTTCAGAACTTTTACTAACAGAGCCCGATGAGGCTCGGAGCTCATGAGTAACTCCAACAGTGAGACCCTGGCCGGGGTTTTGTTGAGCTGTTCGATAACCTTGAATTCTCTCTACTGAATTATACGGAGGAACTCGCTGGCTTCCTCTAGCGACACCTCCTTTTTACCATCCTTTTTCTCCGGAAGACCTTTCGCCGGAATATCTTTATCCGAAGCGAGGGGTGCTTCATCATCTTGTTCCTCCACCACTTTTCCTTTCCCCTTGACGTTCGCGGGTTGGACTGGTAGGTTCGGAGGCGCAAACACACGACCGCTACGGGTCACACCACTCAGTCCCGTGATATTTGTTACCTTAGCTGACAACGAGCTGACGTCGGTGGCTTCTTCTTCCTTCCCCCTCAGAGGTGTATATCTCCATGGGACTGCGTGTCTATTTTGGTATGGGAAAGGAGCAGGTTTAGCTGCTAAGGGGTGTCCGGGCTTTTGCGAAGCTGTGCCCTTGGTGAAGTATATCACCAAGGGTTTGGGCTTCGCAACACTGCTCCCATCCGTGGACTGCATGCATATATGCTGCTCCTCTCTTCCTTCACTGCTAACTTCCAGTCGACCTTGATCTATCATTCGCTGTAACAATTCCTCTACTCCCAAACACGTTTCCATGTCATGCAGCTCGCCGTGATGCAGCAAACAGGAATCCTCCTTACGCCCACTATGAGGAATCACACCTCCCTTTTGTAGAGCCTCCAAGATAAACCTCCTAGGGGTTGTCGCATCCCTTAAAGGTTTAGACCTGCGCGGCCTATCAGACTCAACGGCGTTAACCGTTCCCCCTCCATGATTGGCGAGCGGGTTGGTTTTCACATTGGGCCGATCCTCTTGGAAAGTCAGCCATCCAGCATCTATCAAATGTTGGACCTTGTGTTTAAAGGCCAAGCATTTTTCAATGGAATGCCTCGGGGCACCCCCATGGTACTTGCAAGTTGCGTTAGGGTCATACCACTTTGGGAAAGGGGGTTGGAGGACCTTTCCGGGAGTTACCACGGCCAAATGGTTGGCGATGAGGGACGACAAGAGGTCTTCGTACGTCATTGGGAGTGGGGTGAATTCTTGAAATGGCCTCGGAGGGAAGTTCCTTGTTGCGTTGGAATTGCCGGCCGGGTGAGTTGTGTTCGGAGTTGGAACTTGGGGAGCTTCCCTCTGGGTGGGTGCCTTAGGCTGCACAGGTGCTGAACTAGAGGCGTTCCCGGTGTGACTGAGAAGCTCGGGTGATGTTGCGCGTACTGATGGGTACCATGAGGTGTCTGCGGGGGTTTGACCCACGCGGGCATTGAAGAGACGGCATGGGCATCTCCTTCCTTCCTTTTTGCCCCCGTTGTCCCGATTCTTTTGGCATTCGCACTCGTGGAGGAAACGTAATCGAACTTTCCTCTTTTCAACCCTACCTCGATTCTTTCCCCGGCGAACACTAGGTCCGCGAAGCTGGACGGCATGTAACCTACTAGCTTCTCATAGTAGAACACTGGCAACGTGTCTACCATCATAGTGATCATCTCTCTCTCGACCATCGGAGGAGCCACTTGTGCTGCCAGGTCTCTCCACCGCTGTGCGTATTCTTTAAAGGTTTCGCCCTCTTTCTTGAACATATTCTGTAGCTGAGTGCGATCGGGAGCCATATCGGAATTATACTGATATTGCCTTAGGAAGGCAGTAATCAGATCCTTCCAAGTACGGATACGAGAAGCTTCCAAATTAGTGTACCAAACTACCGCAGCTCCGGCCAAGTTATCTTGAAAAAAGTGTATTAATAGCTTCTCATCCTTAGAATGTGCGCCCATCTTGCGACAGTACATCTTGAGATGGTTCTTGGGACAAGTCGTCCCTTTATACTTGTCGAAGTCCGGTACTTTGAACTTTGGGGGAATAACAACATCGGGTACTAAGCAAAGATCCGTCATGTCTGCGAACGGATAGTCCCCAAATCCTTCCACAGCTCTCAATCTCTCCTCGAGGAGATCGAGCTTCCTCCTTTCTTTATTTGCCTGGGGCGGTCCTTCCACGGACAAAACTATTGGTTGTGTCGTGATGTTGGGCTGAGGCAACGTGTTGGGTGCCGGCCCTTCGGGGATCGGGGGATAGAACTCGACATCCCTGCGAGCATAGTCTTGAGGGTCTTCGTGGACCTCGTCGGGCTGCTGGGGAGGCTCTCTTTCAAGGACGGGAGAAGCAATATGGCCCGCATCGTCTTGCAGGACAAGTGGTGAGTAGTTGGGCGGCAATCCATAAGGGTAAGCCGCTCGGTTGTATCCCAGATGAGGGTTGCCGTCGTGCCCCAGCGTGTTCCTTCCCCGTCCTACTATGTTTGAGGGAGGATGGCGCGCGGTTGCCAAGAGAGTTGGGTCTGCTTCGGCAGCGGCAGCGGTGGCCACGTTTTTCTCCATGAGCTGCCTCATTCCTAACATGGCCTCCATCATGGAAGCCATCTGTTCTTTCAGAGCCGACATGTCGGCTTTCATCTGTTCCTGTGTCTCCTCTTGATCACCCATCGTTCTAGATTTGGATCTGGTGCGATAGGGATGCCTTGTGGCGCGTTTAGTTATGGTGTTTTTCCCTAAAAAACCAAACGTGAGGAGTGGGTAAAGAAAGAAAGAATGCATGCTAGAAATAAAATGCAGGAGTGATTTGATTCGCACAAGCTTTTTGGAGTAGAAACATGGGACCAACTCATTTTATTTCAGAAAGTCATATCTAGTCAAGGTCTGAGAGACCATACAAGTTTTCTAGTGATTTCTAATTATATGGGCCATTAAGTCTATCATATGCTGACAATAGCCGAGAAGCCCATGAATTTCTTCGGGGGCGGAGTAAGTGTCCGCCATTGCCTTGGCCTTGGCTAACAATCGGGGAAGTTCTTGACTCCCGTTCAAGGTAAGAGCAAACCGATCCATCCACTTGGTTGCCTCTTGGTGTAAAGAGTCGATCACCCTTCCTCTAGCCTCTTTTTCCGCGTATACTTGGGCATACTCGTCCATGACCCTATGCTCGTGGGCCGTGGCTAGACTTAACTCTTCTTGGTACTTGGCGATGATAGCTAGCATGTTGGTCTCCGTCTCGCATAAACGCTGAGATAAGCTCCTTTTGGACCTCGAACAAGCAACTAACTCCTCTTTCAAGACCATGCTATGTGCTCGCGACTGGTCCCTCTCTTCCCTTCGCAGCTTGAGTTCATTGTTGCTACCCCACAGAGCTCCGCGAAATTTGTTACGGCCATACTCTTCCTTGCGAGCCCTCTTGGTCTCTTGCTCAAGGGCTCTTGGGGTAGTTGCATTCTCTTCCCGTAATCCGGCACATTCCTTCTGGATGTGTGTAGCGGCTAACTTGAACTTCTCCTTGGCAAGTTTCGCCTTTCCTAACTCGTTTTTGAGAGCTTGGACTTCTTCGTCTTCTTCCGGTGCTTCGAAACTGTCTTCGCTAACGACTTTTAACTTGGCGAGCCAATCTAAACCTCGTATATGAACTTTCAGCCATTCATGATAACCACCAATGATGTCGTTACGAATGCCCCTAAGTTCTTGATCTTTCCTTAACGGGGTTTCCCATGCCTTATGGATTCCTTGTATAGCCTTGAAATTTTGCGCGCCGAAATCCCTTACAAGGAAAGGAGACATGCTTTCTTCCATCGGTGCTCCCCTCATGGGGTACCCTAGTTGTCTTATAGCGAGCGCGGGATTGTAGTTAATACAACCCCTCGTTCCTATTAGCGGAATGTTTGGGTACCCTTTACATGAGAAAAGGACTCCCTCCTTTCCTTCCTTCCATCTGGGGAACCAATTGATTGTTCTACCTCCTACACCAGCCAAAAGTTGGTCCCAATCTATTCTTCTCTTTTCAGCACACGAGCGATGGCTTTGGAGCGGACATGGATGCCTAGCGTCTTGCAGGAACAGGTGCGAAACCAACCAAACACAGAGAGCGGGCAAGCAACAGATGATCCGTGCGCTACTCTTCTCGCACCTTCGGTCAAATGTGTCAAATAAATCTGCCAAGACAGCTACCACCGGACTTTCCTTGCTATGGTGGTATGCAAGGAAAGCGCCGATTGCTGCTAGGTCCACCAAACCATCTACGTTTGGAAAGAGGACGACCCCAAAAATTAGCAATGCTAACACATCCATAAACGGGACCCAATCTCCTAGACTTGCCATATCCCTCGCCTTATCTTCTAGGTACTTCCGTGGTAGGCCCGCTATGCCGTTTCGAGTCTGTTTTACGCGGTCCAAACCTCTTGCTGAATCCTTGACCACAGTTGCAATTCTGCTCAAAGAGGGGAGACACCCAGAGAAAAGATATGGTTTTCTTCCCCCGAGAGGACATCCTAGAATCTCCTCAAATTCTTCAATGGTTGGTACCAATTGGAAGTCTCTGAACGTGAAGGATCTCAAAGGCTGGTCGTAGTATTGGGTGAGTGACGCAATGGCCTCTATGAATACCTCTGCTATGGTCAAATCTAAGATCTTTCCGTAAGTCTTGCGGAAGGCTTGCATTTGGAGAGGTTCCATCAACCGCCCTAATTCCTTGAGGCTGGTGGTATCTAGGCCTTTAACCTTGACTTGGTAAAACCTCTTGCTGGTTTGATTTGTCCCCATGCTTACTAAAGTGAGACAAAAAGCTGGTGCAAATCAAAACTCCGACATCTCATGGGTGGAATGGATGAATGCATGAAGGAATGCATATGACACAGATGTATCTTAGGAATGCGGGAGCCCGGGGAACAGTCTCCTTCTTAGACACAACGTCTAGGGGTAGCAAAGTGCCCCAACGTATGTATTTAAGACGGTGACCCGGACCCTCGGTTGATTTGTCTATAGAGGGGATCAAGACAGAACCCGTGTGCGATGCATATGTAAAAGGTGCAATACGGGAATGTACACAGTATGACAATACTCACTGAATATAAGCAAAAGGGTATATGATACTTATGCATGGCAGTGTGAAAAATGGCACGTAGCGTGTTTGCTCCGTGCCCCTATTTAAGGGATCTATAAGGGAGAGAGCTAACTAGGCTTCTAGTGATAACCCCCAAGGTAGTCATATCTCTCTTGATGGTTTCTAGAGGTACCATCCCCTTCGAAGAACATACAGCAGCATTAGGGACTACTAGCAACAATATGTTTCCAAAGAGAAAAACTCTAGATGAGGGTTCACTGTAATCAAGCAAGTCGGAGACCTAGCATGATCACAGATTCACCTCCACTCCTTATGTTCCCATGAACCCGGGTATAGGGCCCTTTTTCAACTCACAGTGTGTGCAAATAGTGTTGGTGTTTGTGTGCATCAAATGAATAAATATTTACCTCATGCATACATTTTAAAACGCACTAAAAGCAACAAAGAGTTTATATTCACAAGAACATAAAAAATAAAGGGAAACCAACAAAGGAGAAAGTCATGATAAAACATTGCAAAAGATTAAACGGCCTAACTCTCTAAAAATAGTCCCCAGTGGAGTCGCCAACTGTCGCAACCTACCCTTCGGCAGGAGGCCGACGCGTGACTCGCGGGATGCGATCTACGAACTTTTAAGTGAAAGGCTCGGGAGTTGTATTTACGCGCGGGGAAGGTATTAGCACCCCACACGTCCGTCACAAGGGACGACAGCCTTTAATCGAATGTGCAAACATGACTTTGATTTTTACGTTCCCTTTTATGTCCTTATATCCTTTATACCCTTTTTATATTATTTCTCTTTTTGTGGTCGACAAGGGTGTTTCCCTTTGCTCCTACATATTCCTCAATTGGGATGAGAAAATCAGACCTACGTAGTTCTTTCTTAAGGGTGAATCACACGATTTCTTTTTACTTGAAAGGTGATCATTTAAAGGTGTTGGACCTTAAAAATGATCCATTAACTTGGTAAGAAAGACTGAGATAATAAACTTTCAAATCCCTTTTTTTAGTGATTTTTTGTGGACGAGCTTGACTTGGCGAATTGATTTTAGCCTTAGTTTCACTTTAGTTATTAGTCAATTCAATTAAGAATGAGAAATCCCAAAGAGAAAACGTCCGATTGATTTTTTTTGCTTTATTTTACTAAAAGATATTTTTTGATTATTATATTATTATCTTACCTCTTTTTGGTTTAACCGTGGTTACAACGTGAACGATCGGTTAGATTTTGTTTTAACAGTGATTAAACGAGATTACAACACAAATGATCGGTTGAAATTCATTTTATCATTTATTAGACGAGAAAACGGCTTAAATAAACGGTTAAAGCACGTTAAAAACAGAAGAAAAGAAAACTGAAAGTAAACGAAATTAAAGTGAAAGTACACAAAACAAGAAATGAATTGAAAGTCTCGGATTCGAAAACTTACCCGTTGAAGAATGAAGAACGGATGAAGAACGGTGAAGAACGACGAAGAACGATGAAGAATTTCCACAGAATGGCTTACGGAAGCGTTAGGAAGTACTTCGACTTGATTTTTCTTCACGAAAACGTGTTTTTTTGCCCAAAATAGCCGAAATGCATAGCCAAGGGTCTTGAACATTTTGAAACAGCTCCCCCCTCCCCTATTTATAGAAAAAAGGGCGGTGCTTGCCGCCCAAAGACTTAATGAAGAAGATTTCTAAGCGCACCCGAATTACTAAGTTCACCCCCCTTTTCGTATTTTACGGAAAAGTTACGGAAGCCTTACGGAAGTGTTTTCGAATTTGATTTTCATCTTTTTTCTCTTCCCTTTCACCAATGTTAAGTGGAATATGCTTACCCAAGGTTTTCGGAAATTTTACGGAAGTATTACGGAAGCCGCGGAAGCCCTGGAAACCATTTTTCAAAAACGTGGAGGAGCTTGCCGCCCAGTTGCTTCCTCCTTAAGCAACCCAACTTCCAAAATGTTCCGGAAGGGCCTAGATTTGAATTGCTATTTACACCCTATCTTGATAAGTTCACCCCCTTACCTTTTTTGGTGATTCTTTTTTCGTAAAG
Source organism: Glycine soja (assembly GCF_004193775.1). Taxonomy (NCBI): domain Eukaryota; kingdom Viridiplantae; phylum Streptophyta; class Magnoliopsida; order Fabales; family Fabaceae; genus Glycine; species Glycine soja. The sequence continues at coordinate 20,542,770 of NC_041011.1, forward strand.
TTACGGAAACTTACGAATCTCGTAACGATACTTGTTTTCTTTCCGTAATGTTACGGAACCTTGCGGATTACATAATCATCCCCTCTTTTGACTTACGGAATGTTATGGAACCTCACTAATTATGCAACGATGCTTCCATTTGATTTCCGGTGTGTCACAGAACCTTACGGATTGTGCATCAGTATTTTCTTTTGATTTCCGGCATGTCCCGGAACTTCACAAATTGCCTAATGATGGGTGCCAAGCACCTCACAAGGACCAAACAAAAGTTGCATGTCATCAAGCAAAGGTCCCCGGACGAAATTAGGGTATGACATAACCCCCAAGGCCCTGGTGATATGTTTTACTAGGAAAGGGACCGGCTCCACACCCATATACCCCCGGACAGCGCCCAAGCCAACGCCATTTGCATATCAAAGTAATAAAGTCGTTCCGTGGAAGTATACCCCTCTCGCGTTCAGCGAAAGGGTTGCAACCGAAGGTGACTCCCTTTCAGCTAAGGTGACCAGCATCACCGGCCTCAGTGGCGTAACCCGCAGTGGTCGGGTGTTCGCTTCCCCTCACCAGGCGGAGTTGCCCTCCAAGGGGAAAGAGCCCATGGTCCAAGAGCCCACAGACGTAGCCACCCCCTCGAAAGAAGTAGATCCTCCAGTGGTAAGAGGGGCTGAAAAGAAAGAAGGTCTTCAAGGAAAGACGGTGACTTTGGAAGAGGCCCATGAGTTCCTTCGCCTCATCCAACAAAGCGAATTTAAGGTAGTCGAGCAACTAAATAAAACTCCAGCAAGGATCTCGTTGCTTGAACTGCTCATAAACTCCGAGCCTCATCGTACGCTGTTGATAAAAGTCCTCAATGATGCCCATGTAGCCCACGATATCTCAGTGGAGGGTTTTGAAGTCATCGTTAATCATATAATCACCAATAATTATATCGCGTTTGCGGAAGAAGAGATTCCCGTAGAGGGGAGAGGACACAACAAGGCTCTTCATGTGTCGGTAAAGTGTATGGACCATGTTGTCGCAAAGGTGCTTATCGACAATGGATCGAGTTTAAATGTAATGCCGAAGACCACTATGGAAAAGCTTCCTTTTAGTGCGTCACGTTTAAAACCGAGCTCGATGGTGGTGCGAGCCTTTGATGGTGCTCGGCGGGAAGTGATGGGGGAGATCGACATTCCCATTCAGATAGGCCCCCACACTTGCAATGTGGTGTTTCAAGTAATGGATATAAATCCCGCCTATAGCTGCCTCTTGGGAAGACCTTGGATTCATGCCCTGGGAGTGGTCCCTTCCACGCTTCACCAGAAATTGAAGTTCGCAGTGGGTGGACTTTTAGTGATAGTGTCGGGTCAAGAGGATATGTTAGTGAGCTGCCCCTCCTCCGCCCCATACATAGAAGCGGCGGAAGAATCATTGGAAACGGCTTTCCAATCCTTCGAGGTGGTGAGCTGCGCCTCTGTGGAACCAAGTCCGTTGCTACCTTCTCTCTCCAACGCGACCATAATGGTGGCGCGTGTAATGCTCAGGAACGGATTTGAGCCCGGAATGGGTCTAGGCAAGGACAGCCTCGGAAATGCCGACGTGGTCGATATCAAGGGAAATCCATACAAATATGGATTAGGGTATGAACCCGGGATGCCGGGGAGGAGGAATGTGCCGTCAAGACTTCGGGCGGATAGGGTATGGCCCGACCATATTAGCCAGTGTTTCACCAGTGCCGGAACGGTGTCCGAGGAGGAGGTGGCCGCAGTAGAAGAGGAGCTCCCTCAAGACCCACCAAGTTTTGTGCAACCATGTCATCCCGATTCTCAAGTGGGGAACTGGCGTGTGATAAGCCAGTCAGAGGTCTATACCGCTGATTCAATGTAATTAGAGTCTATAGATTTCCTTTCTCTTTTGTTTTGTGAAACCTACCTTATTAAATAAAACAAAGAGATCTTGTTTCATCTATTCTTGCAATTCCGCCTTTTCTCATATCATTTTGCATGTTTTTGTTTCTTTTGTCTTGTTTGGTATAGATATGAGGGTCGATTCTTTGAGGATCCTAACAACGAGGGTTTGACAATCGATTTCAATCAAGATATAAGCCAAACGGTAAACGAGGAAGAGGAAGAGGACGTCCTTTCACCAGAGTTGGAGAGGTTGGTCGCTCAGGAAGAATGTGAAATGAAGCCTCACCAAGAAGAAACCGAATTGGTAAACTTAGGGACCACGGAGGAATAGAACGAAGTAAAGGTAGTAACCGGTATGACCGCGCCTATCCGCCAAGGCTTGATAACCCTTCTTGAAGAGTATCAAGATGTCTTTGCGTGGTCATATCAAGACATGCCCGGTCTGGATTCCAACATTGTGCAGCATAAGTTGCCTTTGAATCCTGGGTCTTCCCCGGTTAAGCAAAAGTTACGAAGAATGAGACCCGAGATGTCTTTAAAAATTAAAGAAGAAGTAAGGAAGCAATTTGATGCAGGGTTCTTAGCTGCAGCTCGATACCCAGAGTGGGTGGCCAATATTGTCCCAATCCCGAAAAAGGACGACAAGGTTCGAATGTGTGTAGACTACCGGGACTTGAACCGAGCCAGTCCTAAAGACAATTTTCCCCTGCCATACATTGATATATTGGTAGATAATACAGACAAGTTCGCCCTTTTCTCATTTATGGATGGTTTCTCAGGGTATAATCAAATAAAAATGGCACCCGAAGATGTAGAGAAGACTACTTTCGTCACCCTATGGGGGACGTTCTGCTATAAAGTGATGGCCTTCGGGCTAAAAAATGATGGGGCAACCTATCAGCGTGCCATGGTGGCATTGTTCCATGATATGATGCATAAGGAAATAGAGGTCTACGTAGATGACATGATTGCCAAGCCTCGGACTGAGGACGAACACCTTGTCAATCTGCGTAAGCTGTTTGGAAGGTTGCGGAAATACCAACTAAAACTAAACCCAACCTAATGCACCTTCGGGGTAAAGTCGGGGAAGTTGCTAGGATTTATCGTAAGTCAGAAAGGGATAGAGATAGATCCCGAGAAAGTGAAGACCATCCTTGAAATGCCGGAACCACGCACGGAGAAGCAGGTTCGGGGGTTCATGGGCAGGTTGAATTATATCGCGAGATTTATCTCGCAACTCACCCCTACCTGTGAGCCCATTTTCAAGCTATTATGTAAGAACCAGGCGGTCCTGTGGAACAGTGACTGCCAAGAGGCCTTCGAGAAGATCAAACAGAGTCTCGCAAACCCCCTGGTGCTCATGCCACCTGTAACAGGAAGACCTCTTTTCCTGTACATGACCATGTTGGACGACTCAATGGGGTGCGTGTTGGGTCAGCATGATGATTCTGGGAAAAAGGAGCAAGCCATCTACTATCTAAGCAAGAAGTTTACCGCATGTGAGATGAATTACTCAATGCTGGAAAGAACGTGTTGTTCTCTAGTGTGGGCATCACATCGGCTTAGGCAGTACATGCTCAGCCATACCACGTGGTTTATCTCCAAAATGGATCCCGTGAAATACATCTTTGAGAAACCGGCCCTCACAGGACGAATCGCTAGGTGGCAGGTACTATTATCTGAATTCGATATCGTTTACGTCACCCAAAAGGCGATAAAAGGAAGCGCCTTGGCGGATTATTTGGCCCAGCAGCCCCTCCAGGATTATCGGCCGATGCACCCCGAGTTCCCAGATGAAGATATCATGGCCCTGTTCGAAGAGAAGCGGACGCACGAGGACATAGACAAATGGATTGTTTGCTTCGATGGGGCATCTAATGCTTTGGGCCACGGAGTAGGGGCAGTCCTGGTATCCCCGGATGATCAGTGTATTCCTTTCACGGCTAGGCTAGGTTTTGATTGTACCAACAATATGGCCGAGTACAAAGCATGCGCCCTCGGGGTTCAGGCGGCCATTGATTTTGATGTAAAACTACTCAACATGTATGGAGACTCAGCTTTGGTGATACGCCAGTTGAAAGGAGAATGGGAAACTATGGATCCGAAGTTGATACCCTATCAAACTCACATCATGAGGTTAGCCAAGTACTTTGACGACATTTCTTTCCACCACATACCTCGGGAAGAGAATCAAATGGCTGATGCATTAGCCACCCTGGCATCCATGTTTCAACTTGCCCCACACGGGGATCTGCCGTACATCGAATTCAAATCTCAGGGCAGGCCGGCATATTGTAATGCAATAGAGGAAGAGCGGGATGGGAAACCATGGTATTTTGACATCAAACAATATGTCGAGAACAAAGAATACCCACCAGGGATTTTGGACAATGACAAAAGGACGTTGAGGAGATTGGCTACTGGTTTCTTTGTAAGTGGTACCATCTTGTACAAACGAAACCATGACATGACCCTCCTACGATGCGTAGATGCCAAAGAGGCGAACTTCATGATTGAGGAGATCCACGAGGGTTCCTTTAGGACGCATGCCAATGGGCATGCTATGGCCAGAAAAATCCTTAGGGCCGGTTACTACGGGCTCACTATGGAAAGCGATTGTTGCGCTCATGTAAGGAAGTGTCATAAATGTCAGGCATACGCGGACAATGTCAATGTTCCGCCACATCCTCTGAATGTTATGTCCGCTCCTTGGCCTTTTTCCATGTGGGGAATAGATGTCATTGGAGCCATCGAACCCAAAGCATTGAATGGTCACCGCTTCATTCTTGTGGCGATAGATTACTTCACCAAATGGATCGAAGTGGCTTCTTATACTAATGTCACGAGAAGTGTGGTAGTCAGATTCATAAAGAAGGAGTTGATTTGTCGATACGGACTCCCGAGGAAGATCATTACTGACAATGGCACCAATCTGAACAACAAGATGATGCAGGAAATTGTAGATGCAATTGCTTTTGATGTTTTGATGATGATCATGATGATATGATGCAATTGATGTAAATGGGCTTTTCAAGATTAAATTCAAGACAATAATTCAAGATTACAAGTCAAAGCATCAAGATGATCACTAGTATATTAGGAAGGGAATTCCTAATTGAATTAGCAAAAGGTTTGGCCAAGTAATTTAAATTAAAAAGTGTTTTACAAAGGTTTTACTCTCTGGTAATCGATTACCAGAGGATGTAATCGATTACCAGTGGCCAAATATATTTTATAACAGCTACTAAAATTTGAATTTGAAATTTTAGACTGTGTAATCGATTACACAATTTTGGTAATCGATTACCAGCAGTTAGTAAACATTTTAATTCAAATTTTAAAAGTTGTAATCGATTATACAATTCCTGTAATCGATTACCAGACAGGATTTTCAGAAAAATAATTCTAAGAGTCACAACTTTTCAAAGGCTTTATTCATGACCACCGATGGTCTATATATATGTGACTTAAACACGAATTTGCTCAGAGTTTTTCAGAACAACAAGTGTTTATCCTCTCAAAGAGCAAAATCATTTTATCCTCTTAAGAATTCCTTGGCCAATTCAATTGCAATTCATTAAGGAATTATTTGAGTGCTTAATCTGTAAAATCCATCTCTTTCTAGAGAGATTTATTCTTCTTCTTCTCCTCATTCTCTAAGGGATTAAGAGACCGTGAGTCTCTTATTGTAAAGGAATTCTAAACACAAAGGAAGGATTGTCCTTGTGTGTTTAGAACTTGTAAAAGGAATTTACAAGATAGTGGAACTCTCAAGCGGGTTGCTTGGGGACTGGACGTAGGCACAAGGGTGTGGCCGAACCAGTATAAATCTAAGTTTGCACTTTCTCTTCCCTTAATCTCCTTTATTTATTATTGCTTTATATTCATATTCAAATTGTTTTATTTGAATCAATATTTAAGAAGATTGTCATTAAGGGAATTCATAACTTGAATAAAAAGTGAAATAGATTTTTAATTGGGGAAGTAGTTTGGAATTTCTTAATTCAACCCCCCCCCCCCCCTTCTTAAGATATCTAAGGCCACTTGTCTAACAAGTGGTATCAGAGCTTCATTCTTGTATAAAGTTTAGAAGCTTCAAGAAAAAGATGGCCTCAGCAAATTCCTTATTTCCAGAAGGGAATTCTATCAATAGACCTCCAATCTTTAATGGAGAGGGTTACCACTACTGGAAAACCCGAATGCAAATTTTTATTGAGGCAATAGATCTAAATATTTGGGAAGCCATAGAAATAGGGCCTTATATACCCACCACAGTAGAAAGAGTTTCAATAGATGGTAGTTCATCAAGTGAAAGCATAACTATAGAAAAACCTAGAGATAGATGGTCTGAAGAGGATAGAAAACGAGTACAATACAACTTAAAAGCCAATAACATAATAACATCTGCCCTGGGAATGGATGAATATTTCAGGGTTTCAAATTGTAAGAGTGCTAAGGAAATGTGGGACACTCTTCGATTAACACATGAAGGAACTACAGATGTTAAAAGATCTAGGATAAATGCACTAACTCATGAGTATGAATTATTTAGAATGAATGCAAATGAAAATATTCAAAGCATGCAAAAGAGATTTACACATATAGTAAATCATCTAGCAGCCTTAGGAAAAGAATTTCAAAATGAGGATCTCATAAACAAGGTGTTAAGATGTTTAAGTAGAGAATGGCAACCCAAAGTAACGGCTATTTCTGAATCAAGAGATTTGTCTAACATGTCCCTTGCCACTCTATTTGGAAAGTTGCAGGAACACGAGATGGAATTATTGAGATTACACCAACATGAAGAAAATGACAAGAAAAAGAAAGGAATTGCTCTTAAAGCATCATCTTCAATTCAAGAAGAAAGTGATCAGGATAATGATCCAGATGATGATGATGATCTAAGTTTCTTTGTAAGAAGATTCAACAAGTTTCTTAAAGTAAGAGGAAATCAGAGGCGACCCAATTTTAAATCAAAGAGAAGGACAGAAAATTCATCCTCTACTCTAAAATGCTTTGAATGCGATCAACCTGGACATCTGAGGGTTGATTGTCCCATCTTCAAGAAAAAGATGGAAAAATCTGAAAAGAAAAATCATAGTGAAAAGAAACTGAAGAAAGCATACATCACATGGGATGAAAATGATATGGAATCTTCTGAAGATTCTGAAAATGAAGAGATAAATCTCTGCCTTATGGCTAAAAGTTACGAAAGTGATGAAGAGGTAACATCTTCGAATAACTTATCTATTTCTTTTGATGAATTGCAAGATGCATTTGCTGATCTGCATAAAGAGTCAATTAAACTTGCAAAATTAGTTTCATCTTCAAAGAAAACAATTTCAAATTTAGAAAATGAAACTTCGAAATTAAACAAAGAATTAGATCTTCTTAGAAATGAAGTCTCAATTTCTAAAACAAATGAAAAAGTTGATATCTCCACTATTTCTGACAAGAAAATATCAGATTCTTGTAGTTGTTGTGATAAATATGTAAAAGAAATTAAAGAGTTGAAAAATTCACTTGCAAAATTTTCATATAGTAAAAATAATTTAGATGTTATATTAAGTAAACAAAGATATGTGTCTAATAAAAATGGACTAGGGTATAAATCTGATAAACAACAAAAGTTTCATAAAAACTTTTCCACTTCCACACAAAAATGTAATTCTAATTCTATCACTTGTTTTTACTGTGGAAGAAAAGGACATGGCATATCAACTTGCTACTTCAAGAAAAACTACAGTAACATTAAAATGATATGGGTCCCAAAAGGATCCTCAGTTTATACTAACATGCAAGGACCCAATAAAATTTGGGTACCTAAGTCAAAAACTTAATTATGCAGGTATCTTTGAGAAAGAAGTGGTACATAGATAGCGGATGCTCAAAACATATGACTGGAGATGCATCAAATTTTACACATATCTCTCCAAAGAAAAGCGGGCATGTAACATATGGTGACAACAACAAAGGTAGAATCCTTGGAGTGGGTAAAATAGGTACAAATTCTTCAAACTCCATTGAAAATGTTCTACTTGTTGAAGGACTTAAGCATAGCCTGCTTAGCGTTAGTCAACTATGCGACAAAGGCTATCTAGTATCATTTGATTCTCATAAATGTCTTATAGAACATAAGCATGACATTAATATAAAGCATGTAGGACATAGAGTCAATAATGTTTACATGATAGACTTAAGCATAAAACAAGAAAACAATCATTGCTTTCTGAGTAAAGATGAAGATCCATGGTTATGGCATAAAAGAATTGCTTACATAAACATGGATCACTTAAATAAATTAATTTCAAAAGATTTAGTAGTTGGTTTGCCTAAATTGAAATTTAAAAAAGATAAACTATGTGATGCATGTCAAAAGGGCAAACAAACAAGAGTCTCATTCAAACCTAAAAATGTTGTTTCAACCACTCAACCCTTACAATTATTGCATATGGATTTATTTGGTCCATCTAGAACCATGAGTTTTGGAGGAAATTACTATGCTCTAGTTATAGTTGATGATTTCTCTAGATATACTTGGACATTATTTATTACACATAAAAGTGATTCATTCCAAGCATTTAGAAAACTTGCTAAAGTCATACAAAACAAGAAAAATCTCAAGATTGCATCCATTAGAAGTGATCATGGGGGTGAATTTGAAAATAAAGATTTTGAATTATTTTGTGATGAACATGGTATTGAACATAATTTTTCTGCACCAAGAACCCCTCAACAAAATGGAGTTGTTGAGAGGAAAAATAGGTCATTGGAAGAAATTGCAAGAACTTTATTAAATGATACTTTTCTTCCAAAGTATTTTTGGGCTGAAGCGGTCAATACTGCATGTTACATCATGAATAGGGCCTTAATAAGACCTATTTTAAAGAAAACCCCATATGAGTTATTTAATGGTAGAAAACCTAATATTTCTCATCTACATGTTTTTTGGTTGCAAATGCTTTGTGCTCAATAATGGAAAAGATAATCTAGGAAAATTTGATGCAAAATCTGATGAAGGTATTTTTCTTGGATATTCATTACAAAGCAAAGCATATAGGATATATAATAAAAGAACTATGAATATCGAGGAATCCATTCATGTTACCTTTGATGAATCTAATGCTATCTTGTCAAGAAAGAATATGCTAGATGATATTGCAGATTCTTTAGAACATATGAATATTGATGAACAAGATTCCAAAGGAAATGATAAAGGAAACAATGAAGATCCTCCAGAAGAAGTAAAATCCAATGATGAACTTCCAAGAGCATGGAAAGCTTCAAGAGATCATCCCCTCGACAACATTATTGGTGATATCTCAAAAGGGGTAACAACTAGACATTCTCTTAAAGATTTATGCAATAATATGGCTTTTGTATCTATGATTGAACCTAAAAATATAAAAGAAGCCATAGTAGATGATAACTGGATCATTGCCATGCAAGAAGAACTGAACCAATTTGAAAGAAACAATGTGTGGAAATTAGTAGAAAAACCTGAAAATTATCCTGTCATAGGAACAAAATGGGTTTTTAGAAATAAATTAGATGAACATGGTATAATTATTAGAAATAAAGCCAGGTTAGTAGCAAAAGGATATAATCAAGAAGAAGGAATAGACTATGAAGAAACATATGCTCCTGTTGCAAGATTAGAAGCCATTAGAATGCTTTTGGCATATGCATCCATAATGGATTTTAAACTTTATCAAATGGATGTTAAGAGTGCCTTTCTAAATGGTTTAATTCAAGAAGAGGTATATGTTGAACAACCCCCTGGTTTTGAAATTCCTGATAAACCAAACCATGTTTATAAATTACAAAAGGCTCTTTATGGTTTGAAACAAGCCCCTAGGGCGTGGTATGAACGCTTAAGCAATTTTCTTCTAGAAAAATAATTCTCTAGAGGTAAAGTGGATACCACATTGTTCATAAAGAGAAAGAATAATGATATTTTGTTGGTTCAAATATATGTTGATGATATAATTTTTGGATCCACTAATGATTCATTGTGCAAGGAGTTTTCCCTTGATATGCAAAGTGAATTTTAAATGTCAATGATGGGAGAACTAAAGTACTTTCTGGGATTACAAATCAAGCAAACTCAAGAAGGTATATTCATCAATCAATCCAAGTACTGCAAGGAATTGATCAAAAGATTTGGGATGGATAGTGCAAAACACATCTCCACACCTATGAGCACTAGTTGTTACTTAGATAAAGATGAATCTGGTCAATCTATAGACATAAAACAATATCGAGGTATTATCGGATCTCTTCTTTATTTATCTGCTAGTAGACCTGATATTATGTTTAGTGTATGCATGTGTGCTAGGTTTCAATCCAACCCCAAACAATCACATTTAAGTGCAGTAAAGAGAATCATGAGATATCTATTAGGGACAATCAATTTAGGATTATGGTATCCTAAGAATTCAACATGTAACTTAATAGGATATTCTGATTCTGATTTTGCCGGATCTAAAACTGATAGAAAAAGTACAAGTGGAACTTGTCAATTCATTGGATCGGCTCTTGTTTCATGGCATAGTAAGAAACAAAATAGTGTTGCTTTATCTACTGCTGAAGCGGAGTATATCTTTGCCGGTAGTTGTTGTGCACAAATTTTATGGATGAAGCAACAATTATCTGACTATGGCATCATTCTTGATCGCATACCTATTAAGTGTGATAATACTAGTGCCATAAATCTATCCAAAAACCCAGTTCAACATTCTAGAACTAAACATATAGAGATTAGACACCACTTTCTTAGAGATCATGTCCTAAAGGGAGATTGTGTATTAGAATTTGTTGATACTAAGAATCAACTTGCTGATATTTTCACTAAACCTCTCCCCAAGGAAGTGTTCTTCTCTATTAGAAGAGAATTAGGTCTCTTAGATGTAAGAGATTTAGAAAAATAGGGATTGATTGGTTGATTGATTGATTTATTTACTCTTATTTATCGTTTGTAGATTATTTTGTCTGTTTGATCTTGGTTGAATTCTTGTTTTTATGATAGAATTTATGATTTCTTATGTATATAATAATTGAATGATTAAATTTAGTGTATTAGTAGTCAAAATTAATCATATAGGATGTATTTTAGCATAAACATAGATATTCTTTTAAGAAACTAGCCTAGGATAGGCTCTAGTAATCGATTACCATCCAGTGTAATCGATTACACATGAATAGGCAGCCTGTAATCGATTACAACATCCTGTAATCGATTACCAGTAGGCTTATTGGTCCTGTAATCGATTACCAATACCTGTAATCGATTACAATACGTCATCTTCTATAAATACTCACGAAATCAGAGCTGCTGCGCAGCCAAAGCCTCCTCCACGTTTTCCTCCATACCTGAAACTTCAAATCTTCGAATCTCACTCAATTCTTCACCAAATCACGTCCCGTAAAGCCCAATCTTCCTCTTTTTCACTCCTCTTTCACTTCCACCGATCAAAATCCATAAAAACTTCATCAAATGGCAGAGCCATCAAAGAAGAGAAAGGGATCATCCTCCACCACTACCGCCGCTGCCCATCGCCGCCACGGCCCATCCGGAGCACCCACAACACCTATTCATCCTTCCTTGACATCTCCAAGATCATCAACATTGTTTTCATCCGATGATCAACGTCTATGGTACCTTTCTCAGTTTTCTTCTAGAATAATCTTAGACCCTAAGTACCTAGACATAGAATTCTGTAATGATGAAACGTTTGATTTCTATCAAGTGTTTCAAAATTCTAGTCTTGTTGATTTCATGTCATTAAAATTGCCATATTATCCTGAACTTGTAAAGGTCTTCTACTGCAATTTAAAAATTCAGGATGGCATTATTATTTCTGAGGTGCATGGTATTTCGATGGTCATTGATCAGTCACTATTCTTTTCTTTGACTCATTTACCCAGTCAAGGTGCACCTTTTGAGGGCACCATTGTTGATGACTGGAAATTCGATTATTCGAGTCATGATGCTCGTCGCATGGTCTGCAATGATCAAGCTGAAATGACCGGTAGATTGCTGGCCGGGTCATTAACATTTGATAGTCGCATCATGCACTATATCATTGTTAGGATTTTGCTTCCTCGGTCTTCAAATTTAGCACAAGCCTCTGAGGAGGATTTGATTCTTATGTGGGCTTTTCTTACCGGTCGTCAGATCGACTGGGCCCATTTGGTTCGGTACCGAATGCATAAGGCATTACGGGCTAAGGCACCTCTTCCTTATCCACATTTGATTACTCTGTTTTTGCGTCATTTTCAAATTCCGCTTGATGATGAACCGTTTGTTCAAATCAAGCGTTCCTTTGCAATTGGTGCTGGTGCAGTGACCTTCTTTGGGTATCGTAAAGATCGGAATGGTCAATGGCTGAAGAAGGATGCACTCCCTCCTCAAGATGAACGTACTCCTTCACCTCCTCCTCAACGTGAAGATTCCGCACTCATGAATGAAGTCCTCTCCGAATTACGGGGTCTTCGTTCTTATGTTGGTGACCGCTTCGACTCGTTAGATACACGCTTTTCCGGTATGGACATTCGCCTCACACAGCTTGAAGAGGATGTCGGATACATTCGTCAGAGTTTCGATCTTCCACCACCACCTCCGTCTTCTTAGATTTTAGTTTCTGACTATAAGTCTTTAATAAGACGTGTATTTTGGCTGTTTAAGTTTCTTAGAGTTTCAATTATTACGTTAAGTACTTTGCTTATTTATCTTGTGGTATTAAGATTTCAGACTTTTTCTGCTTTGACATTGTGTGGTTGTTGACATTTTGAGTTATTTGGATTTTGGATTGATTATTTCTTGTTTGTGAGTTTGGATGGTTATGCTTTATACTCTGATCTTTATATCTTTCTACTCCTTTGTTATTTCTGTGTTGATTCCCTAGTTCTTTGGCTTTTTGATGTTGCCAAAGGGGGAGAAAAGGTTGGTTGTAGAAAAAGCTTAACAACCTTAGAAATCAAGTGATCATAAATTCCGAAATATAGGGGGAGTAAACGCACATTTTATCTATATACAATTGTTTGTTGCTTGCTTGAATCTTGATTTCAGGTATTGTATTGTCATCATCAAAAAGGGGGAGATTGTAGATGCAATTGCTTTTGATGTTTTGATGATGATCATGATGATATGATGCAATTGATGTAAATGGGCTTTTCAAGATTAAATTCAAGACAATACTTCAAGATTACAAGTCAAAGCATCAAGATGATCACTAGTATATTAGGAAGGGAATTCCTAATTGAATTAGCAAAAGGTTTGGCCATGTAATTTAAATTAAAAAGTGTTTTACAAAGGTTTTACTCTCTGGTAATCGATTACCAGAGGATGTAATCGATTACTAGTGGCCAAATATATTTTATAACAGCTACTAAAATTTGAATTTGAAATTTTAGACTGTGTAATCGATTACACAATTTTGGTAATCGATTACCAGCAGTTAGTAAACGTTTTAATTCAAATTTTAAAAGTTGTAATCGATTACACAATTCCTGTAATCGATTACCAGACAGGATTTTCAGAAAAATAATTCTAAGAGTCACAACTTTTCAAAGGCTTTATTCATGACCACCGATGGTCTATATATATGTGACTTAAACACGAATTTGCTCAGAGTTTTTCAGAACAACAAGTGTTTATCCTCTCAAAGAGCAAAATCATTTTATCCTCTTAAGAATTCCTTGGCCAATTCAATTGCAATTCATTAAGGAATTATTTGAGTGCTTAATCTGTAAAATCCATCTCTTTCTAGAGAGATTTATTCTTCTTCTTCTCCTCATTCTCTAAGGGATTAAGAGACCGTGAGTCTCTTATTGTAAAGGAATTCTAAACACAAAGGAAGGATTGTCCTTGTGTGTTTAGAACTTGTAAAAGGAATTTACAAGATAGTGGAACTCTCAAGCGGGTTGCTTGGGGACTGGACGTAGGCACAAGGGTGTGGCCGAACCAGTATAAATCTAAGTTTGCACTTTCTCTTCCCTTAATCTCCATTATTTATTATTGCTTTATATTCATATTCAAATTGTTTTATTTGAATCAATATTTAAGAAGTTTGTCATTAAGGGAATTCATAACTTGAATAAAAAGTGAAATAGATTTTTAATTGGGGAAGTAGTTTGGAAAATCTTAATTCAAGCCCCCCCTTCTTAAGATATCTGAGGCCACATGTCTAACAGAAATGTGCGAGGATTTCAAGATCCAGCATCATAATTCCACCCCTTATCGGCCAAAGATGAATGGGGCTGTAGAGGCTGCGAATAAAAATATTAAGAAGATTGTTCAGAAGATGACAGTGTCATACAAAGATTGGCATGAGATGTTGCCTTTCGCCCTACACGGATATAGAACCTCGGTACGAACTTCTACTGGGGAAACGCCGTATTCCTTGGTTTATGGGATGGAAGCAGTACTCCCATTTGAGGTAGAAGTTCCTTCTCAGAGGATAATAGCGGAGTCAGGCCTAGAAGAGTCAGAGTGGGCTCAAGCACGCTACGACCAACTCAATCTTATTGAAGGTAAGCGTTTGACAGCCATGAGCCATGGGCGTCTATATCAACGAAGGATAAAGAATGCATTCGACAAGAAGGTACGCCCGCGCAAGTTCAACGAGGGGGACCTCGTGCTAATGAAGATGTCCCACGCTGTTAAGGATAATCGAGGCAAGTGGGCCCCGAATTATGAAGGACCTTTCGTGGTGAAAAGAGCTTTTTCTGGGGGTGCTCTGATACTCACCCACATGGATGGCGAGGAGCTGCCTTCGCCCGTGAACTCCGATGTAGTTAAACGATATTACTCTTGAAGTCTGGGGCAATCGAGAGGACCGTTGCATGTTTTTATTTCTGAGTTTTTCTCGTTCTTCTTGGTTTCCTCTAGGGATTCCCATTCACTGTATTTGTCTCGTTTCTTTGAAAATAAAAGATGGGCGAGGTTTCAGTCCTCCCTTTGGTTTCAAACCTTGTGTTTTAATTTGTTATAACTTGAGCCCTCTTCGCTCGGTTTATGGGGTGCCCCAAACGCTTATTTAAAATTGAATCTAACCAGCCTTCACTAAAAAAAATCATCGCATTAGAAACATTCATACATGCACATGCACATGCATATCTTGTGATAGCAAGGAGCAGAATCGTCTCAGGCCACGGTCAGAAGTCAAGACAACTCAATGGCAGAAATCAACCAAGGTAAGACGATGACCGGTCACGATTGGCCGCATATTGTTTGTCTCCTACTTGCAGGTACTTAGGGATGGAGGCAAATGGAGGATAGGATCGCGACCGACCAATCGTCACCCCTTCCCGGCGCTGGGCCAGCGGAGAACGTCGCTGCAAGGCAGCCCAGTATCCTTTGAATTCGCAGTATTTTACTACTATTGTTTGTTTTTTTAAGTAATCGACGCCTAATTCTAACTTAAGTAGGTTCAAGTAGGAAAAACGCTAACCCATAAGAGGGGGGGAAGGCATGGTTAATACACCCTTAAAAAAAAAAAAATTTGGCAGGTTAGCTCGCCTGGGCGAGCAACCCCTGCATTCAAAATATAAAAACGAGGGAGGGGAACGTTTTTGTATCCAAAAACTCCCCCCCCCCCCCCCCCCCGTCATTCAAAAGAGAGAACTCATGAAGGCTTGCGGTTTTTGCTCCCCTAAGCCACTTTTGGTTGCATTTTGCTTTCATTTTTGGTGTTTCTACTCACTCCAACAAGTATTCAATCCTTGAGTTTTTTTTGCTTCCCATTGGAGTATTTTCTTCATCTTTTGGTGCTTTAAATTGTGAGAACGTGCTTATATTTGTGGGGCAATTTTGGTTTGTTTTTATGCTTGACTTCTTGAGTTGAGGATTTGAATGAGAAGGCCTTAGGCCTATGTTGTATTCTGAAGCAATGGGGCATGCCACATTGCCCCCATTCTCTTGCAATTTATGTCCAAACTTGCGCCCACCAAGTGCTCGGTGAAATGCCCCAATGATATATGAATATGGTTTTGCAAAATTGGGATGGTGGGACTGTTTTATGTATGTAGAGACAGCATAGGAAATTCAAAATAGGTGCCCAAATGCAATGTCAAGCTTAGGAACCCAAACTTTTTAGCTTCAATGAGAGAAGACATACTCATGGCTAGGAATCCAAAATTTGGTTTTAGAGTCAGAAAAGCATGAAAATTAGGACTTGCTTGTGAGAGTTTTTACTCGAATTTGGGCTGCCCCATGATCGATACTTTGCACCTAAGTGACGTGGGAAATGCTTTTCAATGGTATGTGGATATATGTGGGGCATGAAATTCCTTGCCAAGTGTGAATGATTATTTTCCTAAATGGATGTATGATAGCATGGAATTCCCTTTTGAATGCAAGTATGTGCGGGATGTAATTAGCTTTCAATATGCAGAAACAATAAAATTTGTATGATATATATTCCAAATGTGTGTAGTTAGTTTGTAATAGCAAGTGTTTAGGATATAATTAAGTGTGAGCTTTTTACGCAATGCCTTGGGCGTGAGAATGTATGTTCTTTTCAAATGCATATATATGTATGACAATTAGAATGTGTTGGATGGCCTCTATGTTGATATAAATAGTAGGATATTCTACACATACGCGTGTGCATAAATAGGTTACATGAGTTCGTTCTAAAATCAGAGGGATTAGCATGACATTTTTTGCGTTAAGATAAGCATTATCTTGTAAAACTAACTTCTAAATGTTTGTTCTCGCAGGAAATGGCCCCAAGGAAGCTTGCCTCAAAGAGATCCAGGAAGGATAAAGCGGCTGAAGGAACCAGTTCCGCTCCCGAATATGACAGCCATCGTTTTAGGAGCGCTGAGCACCAGCAGCGCTTCGAGGCCATCAAGGGATGGTCATTTCTCCGGGAGTGACGCGTCCAGCTCAGGGATGACGAGTATACCGACTTCCAGGAGGAGATAGTTCGCCGGCGGTGGGCATCGCTAGTTACCCCTATGGCCAAGTTCGACCCAGACATAGTCCTCGAGTTTTATGCCAATGCTTGGCCTACAGTGGAGGGTGTACGAGATATGCGATCCTGGGTGAGGGGTTAGTGGATCCCATTCGATGTGGATGCTCTCAGCCAGTTCCTGGGATATCCTTTAGTGCTGGAGGAGGGCCAGGAGTGCGAGTATGGCCAGAGGAGGAACCGGGCCGATGGGTTTGATGAGGAGGCCATCGCCCAGTTGCTATGTATACCGGGGCAGGATTTTGCCCAGACTGCTGCTGGAAGACGGGTGAGGATCATGCGCACCGACATGACCACCCTGACTCAGATCTAGATGACTTTGCTGCTCAGCAACATCCAGCCCAGCGATCATAATTCCGACCTCCCCCTGCCGAAGTGTTAGCTGGTGTACGCCATCCTGACACGGATGAGCATTCACATGGCTCAGTTAATCGCTGATGCCATCTATCTATTTGCAGGTATGGCACCTACCAGGCACCCTCTGGACCCGGATAAGTCCAACAGGGCCCTGGGATTTCCCGCTTTGATCACAGGACTCTGCCAGTCGTTCGGAGTCCCCGTCGCACCTAGCAAGGTGATTCGGCCGCCCATCACCCGAGCTTTTATTGAGAAGTATTGCACACAGAGACAGGCCCAGGGGGATGCTCCGCAGGCCGCAGACGCGCCGCCACCTCATCAGGCTGGCCCAGCTGGATCATTTGATACGGAGCAGTATTTGCGGCATTTGGTTCGCCAGTAGGCGGCCAACCACCGGGCGCATGTACAGACACATGATATTCTTTACTAGTTGAGCCTCAGCCTGCAGAGCCAGGGTTTTACTTCTTTTTTGTGCTCTACTCCGGATCAGTTCAGGGCAGAGGTCGCATGGCCCGGAGATTGGCCTGAGGCCCGAGCAGGAGAGGCACCAGTAGAGGCACCAGTAGAGGCTCCCGACGAGGTAGATGAGGCCCGCGAGGACGAGGAGATGACCAATTTACTTGATTTCTTAGGAGGAAGCGGAGCCACATGATTGGGAGATCCCTTGATCCGTATTTCTTTTTTTGTTTCCATTTTTTTCTGTTACATATCATCTTATTTTTGGTTGACTAAGGGACTAACGTTTGTTTCGTGTTGATTGACTTTTGTTTTGTACATACATATCGTTTGAGTTGTTTCGTCAGTACTTGTTTCGTTGTTGTCAATAGTGTTTGTAGAAATTCTGGAATCGCGTAGAATTTTTTATTTTAGGAACGTCGTCCTAAAAATAAAATGAACCAAAATCATGATAAAAAAGAGAGAAGTGTAGTGAGTAAAATGTCTGCGTATATAAAGAAAAAGGAAAATATGCATAGAAGGGTTTTTATAAAAAATACGTGTAGAGAAATTCTTGTGTGTGTGAACAACGAGTGTATATAAAGAAACTTTTGTATGAGCCATAGATGTGCGTTGGAGAAAAACAAAAAAGATCTTTGAATGTAAATAGGGTTTGATCATGTCACGTAAAGAGAGAGAGTTCCAATGCGTATACAGAAAAAGTTTGTCATGTATAAGAGTGTAGATATACAAAAGAGAATTTCTTCATAAAGGACCACAGGTGTATAATTTTGTGAATATATAAAAATGAAACAAAAAGGAAAAAGAAAGAAAGATCGCAAAGGTCGACATGTTATAGTTAAGAAGTATAAATCATTCGTAATATGGAAGTTCGGCCCGAAATCGACACCTTGACACCCAAATTTGTTTCACCCCATTGAGACACAACCTTAGACCTTTTTGAACCTTGGCCTATAAAAAAAGAATCCTCATCCTTTCCCCCGAAGCAAAGGACAGCAAAATCTCCTCAAGGGAGAGCGAATAGAATGCTAAAACCCGATTTCCCAAAGAAAGGGGTGGAGAAGGAGTAGTGAAAAGAAAGAAAAGGAAGAAATGGGAATAAGGAAAAAGAAAAAGATTAAAATAAAGAAAAGAACAATAAAAAAGAAAGAAAGAGAAGGATTCCCGATCAAAGGTCGAAAGGAAGTAAAAATGGAAAAGAAGCAATTCTCAATCAATGGAAGAGAGAGAACGGAAGATCTTCAGACCAGATAAATTTTCGGCAAGGTAAGTGACTGCCGGCAAAGGGAAACCCATTTTTGGTGTCTCTTCCTTTCAGATTGCCATTTTCGACTGGCGATATCCCACCCCACATGAACAAAGAGGAAAAGACCGAAACACCCAGCTTCCTCTCCAAAAACACTTCCCTCGAGAAAATCCTATTGGTCCGTGATCGTACGTTTGATCTTTGATTCGATAGGAAGTCATGTGCAAAATAGAGTCATGGTGCAGTTATGGTTTGGGAATAGGATAAAACACTTGCCTGTGTGAGTTTTATACACTATGAGTGATTTATTTTCAGCTTAGCCCGATGTTTCCCCTGCATGTTCATTTAAAAGCTAAAAGTTGACATCCTGCCCTTCATTCTCGGTTACAAGGAAGATTACCCTTGGCACAAGTATATTGTTTCTCTAAGATGTGGTGATCTCGCGAATGATTTATTTTTCTTTGCAAAAAAAAGCATGTTTGCCTTTTAGGTGGAAAAAATCGGTGGACCGTTTGGTCCTGCCAACAAACTTTTTTTTGGAGTCCCATGAATGTCATTGCCTAGCGCTGTTCATGTGTCCTCCACCTACGAGTCTGGAGCGCCGTGAAGTAATTGCGTAGCGCTGTTCGCCAATTCTCCATTCTCAACTTTTTTTTCGGAGACCCATGAATGTCATTGCCTAGCGCTATTCATGTGTCCTCCACCTACGAGTCTGGAGCCCCGCGAAGTTATTGCGTAGCGCTGTTCGCCAATTCTCCATTCTCCACCTTTTTTCGGAGCCCCATGAATGTCATTGCCTAGCGCTGTTCATGCATCCTCCACCTTCGAGTCTGGAGCCCCGCGAAGTTATTGCGTAGCACTGTTCGCCAATTCTCCATTCTCCACATTTTTTCGGAGCCCCATGAATGTCATTGCCTAGCGCTGTTCATGTGTCCTCCACCTACGAGTCTGGAGCCCCGCGAAGTTATTGCGTAGTGCTGTTCATCAATTCTCCATTCTCCACCTTTTTTCGGAGCCCCATGAATGTCATTGCCTAGCGCTGTTCATGTTTCCTCCAGCTACGAGTCTGGAGCCCCACAAAGTTATTGCGTAACGCTATTCGCCAATTCTCCATTCTCCACTTTTTTTCGGAGCCCCATGAATGTCATTGCCTAGCACTGTTCATGTGTCCTCCAGCTACGAGTCTGGAGCCCCGCAAAGTTATTGCGTAACGCTGTTCGCCAATTCTCCATTCTCCACTTTTTTTCGGAGCCCCATGAATGTCATTGCCTAGCACTGTTCATGTGTCCTCCACCTACGAGCCTGGAGCCCCATGAAGTTATTGCGTAGCGCTGTTCGCCAATTCTCCATTCTCCTTTTTTTTTCGGAGCCCCATGAATGTCATTGCCTAGCGCTGTTCATGCATCCTCCACCAACGAGTCTAGAGCCCTGCGAAGTTATTGCGTAGCGCTGCTCGCCAATTCTCCATTCTCCACTTTTTTTCGGAGCCCCATGAATGTTATTGCCTAGCGCTGTTCATGTGTCCTCCACCTTCGAGTCTGGAGCCCCGCGAAGTTATTGCGTAGCGCTGTTCGCCAATTCTCCATTCTCCACTTTTTATTCAGAGACCCATGAATTCATTGCCTAGCGCTGTTCATGTGTCCTCCGTTATCAAGCGCAGAGCCTCTGGTGACTGGGAAATATGTTTTTCTGTTATTTTCCAGATCGGTTCCTTCGCCAAATATGTGTATATGTGTATATGTATATTATATTCGTTGTTCTTGTTGTTGTTTGTTTTTTGTTGTGCAGCAAAAAAAAGAGAGAAGGAGTAGAGACGAGAGTCGTCATCATGGAAAGGGCAGGACGGACGAAATCAGTGTCTTATCTTTGCTTTCCTCTTATCTCCGATTAGAGGTAAGTAAAGAGGGGCAACTGTCATACCCTAATTTCGTCCGGGGATTATTATTTGATGATATACAACCTTTGATTGGCCGCTGCGAGATACTTGGCACCCTTTGTTGCACGATATGTGAAGTCCCGAGACGTGCCGAAAATCAAAAGGAAGCAAGCTTACGCGATCCGTGAAAATTCCGTAATGTGACGGAAATCGAAAGGAGGTGTTTTTCGCAATCCGTGAGTTTTCGTAACTTCTTCGAAAGCTAAAAAAGAGTAAATACATAATCCGTGAAGATTCGTAACCTTGCGGAAGGAAAATAAGTATCATTACGAAATTCGTAAAGTTTCTTAACGTTACGGAAAAAGAATTACCAAAAGAGGTAAAGGGGGTACATTTAGTAAAAAAGGGGGTACAAATAGCAATCAGGCCCACTTGGGCCTTCCAGATTCTTCCTCCAGAAGGCTGTTGCTTCTGGAGGAAGCAACCTTGCTCGCCTGGGCGAGCTGGGTGGCAAGCTCCTCCCCTATTTTGCTATAAATAGGGGGAGGAATGAAGGGAGAAGGGGTTCATCCTTCTTGGCACTTCTTATTCTCTCGAAATTGCTGAGGAAAATTGTTTCCGTGAAGAAAACCCAAGCCGAGGTGCTTCCGTAACGTTTTCGTAACGTTTCCGTGAGTAATTACGCGAAGATTTTCAACCGCTCTTCGACATTCATCGTTCGTTCTTCGTTTTCTTCAGTCTTCAACTGGTAAGTACCTCAAACCGAGCTTTTCAATTCATTCTATGTACCCGTGGTGGTCCACATTTTGTTTCATGTATTTTTATTCTCGTTTTCATTTACTTTCCGTACCCCCTTTTGACGTGCTTCAGTCATTTATTTAAGTCGTTTCTCGCCTAATCTAAAAATAAAATAAATTCCCACCGATCATTTGAATTGTATCATCCGTTAATTTCTGTTAAAATGAATTCCGACCATTCGGTCGTGCCGTAACCACGTTGGAAATAAAAAAAGAGGTAAAATAATAATATAATAATCAAAAAATACCTTTTTAGTAAAATAAAGCGAAAAATCAATCGGACGTTTTCTCTTTGGGATTTCTCATTCTTAATTGAATTGACTAATAACTAAAGTGAAACTAAGGCTAAAATCAACTCGCCTAGTCAAGCTCGTCCACAAAAAAATAGGGTTTTGAAAGTTTATCATTTCAGTTTCTTACCAGGTAAAATGGATCATTTTTAAGGTCCAACGCCTTAAAATGATCACCTTTCAAGTAAAGAGAATCGCTTGATTCACGCTTAAGAAAGAACTACGTAGGTCTGATTTCCCCTTTGATGGAGGGTACGTAGGAGCAAAAGCCCCGATTTTGTCGACCTCAAAAAATAAAAAGAAATAAAAGTTAAGGTAACACAATTTCCATAATTCTAAAAAATAGGTTGTTGTCCTTTGAGACAAACGTGAGAGGTGCTAATACTTTCCTCAAACGTAAATATAACTCCCGAAGTTAGAATTTTTATTTTGACCGGTTTCCTTCGGTTTTTCCGACGTTTTCCACAAATAAACGTTGGTGGCGACTCCGCGCATCTTTCCTCCTTTGGAAAGCGCACCCGTGAGCCTCGCCTCCCTCGCCCGCAAAAGGTCACGTTGCGACACCCAGCAAAGTCATCCGACCTCCTATCACTAGGGCCTTCATTGAGAAGTATTATACTCCCCAACAGATACAACACAAAGCACCCCAGCCGCAGGCAGTAGACGCACCGCCACCACCTCGGTAGGCCACTTCTGCTAAGCCACTGAGCATGGAGCACTACCTAAGCATGTGGTTCGCCAGCAAGCGGCCAACCACCGCGGACAGGTGCAGTTGCATAAGTGCCTCTACCAGTTCAGCCTCAGCCAGCAGGGTTAGGGTTCCACCCCTTTTATATGCCCTACCCCAGAGCAGTTCGGAGCTACGATCGCATGGCCTGCAGACTGGCCTGATGCTCAGACGGGGGCAGGACCCGCAGGGGCCCCCGGAGCTGAGGACGAAGCCCAAGAAGATGAAGATATGGCTGACCTATTTGACTTCTTGGGAGGAGGCAGATCCATGAGATCAGGATCACCGGACTCGTGATTTCTTTTCCATTATTATCTATTTTCATTTATTGTTATTCACGTTACTACTTTCATTGTTATTATGTGCTGACTTTACTTTTCAGTTGTCCCTGTAATTACTGCTTTCAGTCGCTTTGACGTTGCGTTTAGGTGTTACTGTTCGTCGTGTTATTTTGTTACGTGTCGCGATTTACCGTTTGTTGGTTCTCTGTCGTACTTACTTTACGACGTTTTGTTCGAAACCAAAAAAAAATGTGTGTGTGTGTGTCTAAGCTTTGTGAACCATCATTCATACGTCTTTTTCAATAAAAAGTCATCTCGGGTATCAACCGTGCCCAGGTCATAAGTTGTTTTTCATATTTTGAAAAAATGGTCAAAACAAAAAAAAACAACAAAACAACAAAAGGAAAAAAATAAAATAAATAAATATGGTTAACTAAAAAGCCAACAGTCTTTCGCAAGGAAGTTAACTCCATCTTTTCTTTGAAAAGATTTGCCATTCAGAACGCGGGGTTTTAAAAAAAATGCGTGTGTATGCCCCTAAAGGGTGAATGCTGTGAAAATTTTCCCGAATGCCCAAAATGGACTCGAATGAAGGCATGAATTGATAAAAGAGCGTGTTTTGGAAACACTAGGTTGACTTAAATAAGGAAGATGAATCATGAGCCCAAGTGTCACATGACCATAGAAACTGGATGCTTGAGTGTCCACATGGGTGCATGCATGACTAGTTTTGCATAAAATTTCCAAATCATCATTGTTGCATGTGTGTCATGGAAATAATGTGGGACATCCCCTTTATCCTTGAACCGCTAGCTAAACCAATGCCCTGACATATATCATGTCCGACCGTTCTACAAGTCTTGAGCCAAAATCCCCACTCACCATAAACCTTGACCCGGGATGAGAATGTACATCCTCGCCCTCGGAAAAAAAAAGAAAAGAAAAAAAAGTTCCCGATCAAAGATCGGAAGAAAGCAAACGAAGAAAATTCTCAATCAAAGATTGGAAGAAAGGAAAATTCCCGATCGAAGATCGGAAGAAAACAAAAGAAATATACAAAAAGGTCTTTGGACCACACAATATTTGAACAATACAAAATTGTCACAGGCAAACAAGAAAAGAAAGGAAAACACGAGTGGAAGTGGTCTTCTCCCTTTGATTACCAACCAAAATCTTGTGCGCCGATGACTTTTTTGCCCCGCACTAAGCAAAAATAGAAAAGGAAAAGGCCAAAACACACAGATCCAAATTTCCCACTGATGTGCCATTATTTTCTCCTATTTCTTAACCCTTTTTGCACCATTTTAAATACTGATTAGTCTTAATTTTCAAATTTATTAGGCAGTTTTATTATTTGGGCCCATTCAACTAATTTGATGTTTTTAATCTAATTTTAGGAATTAATGAAGCATTGGGCTTGAATCTAGAATTGGGCTTCGGCTTGAATCCAGCATTGGGCTTGGACTTGAAGAGGGCAGACTAATTTATTCTACAAAATTAGATCTTATCTTATCTTATCTTATCTAGATATTATTTAGATTTGATCTCATCTAGATATTATTTCATCTACATCTTATCTTATCTAGATTTGATTTGATTTTACTTATGGGCTTGGATTTAAAACAGATTTGTAAGCTTTGGGGCTGAAAAAAATATATATAACAGCACCAAGGCTCTAGTTTGAGGACCCTCTCTCGTTCTCCTCTTTCTCTTCTATTTTTCATTTTTAGTTTTAGTCTCTCTTCTCTTTCTATTTTATTTTCATTTTTTACAATTCCAGTTCAGACTTTTAGTTTTATCAATAAAATTTCGTTCTCTATTTGATTAATGGAAGGCTAAGTCCGCAGCGTTGTTTTCTCTTGAGGATCAAGCACAATTCTCTTTGAGTATCTATTATTACTGTTAAATTCTGTTCAATTTTTCCTCTTCACTAATTACTTTGAATTTGTTGCTATTAATTCATGCATGCTTAGTGCTTGATTAATTGTCTCTGTGATAAATTTACATTCATGCTTAATGATCGTTTATGAGTAATTGGTGTGTGTGATGCTTAATCACATAATGAATGCTTTATGTTAAATTTTGCTTAGTAATTTAATTTAGGGTTGGATTAGGTGGTTAAACTGATAAAGGATAAATTCTCGCAACCTAGGATAAGAGACTTGCTTGTGAATCAAGGGGAAGCAACGTATTTTAATTCTAATAATTTCTAATTCAATTTTACTCGGTGTTTAATTTACAAAAGCAAACAACCCCCCCCCCCCCCAATTTGTTACTATTTCCTACTATCTGTTATGAACATTTGGTGTATCATTGCTCGTTGGGAAACGACCTAGGATCACTTCCTAGTTACTACATTTTAATATTTATTTGATTCAGGTACGGCCTTGATCACCCACCAAAAACACCACTCCCAAAAAAGTCCTATTGATCCATGATCACGCATGTTATCTCTGATTTGATAGGAAATAAGTTGCAAAGTCAAATCATGACATATCTATGGTTCAAAATTAGGATGAAACACTTTCTTGTGTGAGGTTTATACACTCTGAGTGATTTTCTTCTATTTTTAGTTGGACCCAGTGTTTTCTCTAAATGGTTGTTTAGAAAGGAAATGCTAAATCCAAAATCTCATTTGTGGTTACAAGAAAATTTCATCAGCATACTTTCCTTCCCCAATAGACACATTGTTTTTCTCCAAAAAATTATATGTTGCTCTGATCGGTTGGAGGTTTTGTTTCTTTACTAAAGCATGTTCGCATTTTAGTGAAAGAACACCAAGACTATTTTAGTCTCACACCATTTTGCAAGAACTACGTAGGTCTGAGTTCCTCATCTCAAATTGAGGATACGTAGGAGCGAAAGCCTCACTTTTGTCGACCACCCCATCCTGCTATCGTGAGACCAATGTGGTAAGTATGCCATCATGACAAGCGGAGACGCCTTACGGTTATCTGCACCTCGTCATTTGGAGACCCCAAGTCTGATTGACAAGCGGAGACCAATGTGGTCGTCTGTGCCCTTTCCGAAGATGTCAGCATCTTCCGGCCAAGACTCTTTTGGTCTCACAACATCTGCTGATCCTGACCCATGCGTCAGGTGGCAGGCGGATATACCCAAGTGATTATCCGTACAAAGACAATATCTATTGATCCTGACCCATGCGTCAGGTGGCAGGCAGATATACCCAAGTGATTATCCGTACAAAGACAACATCTGTTGATCCTAACCCATGCGTCAGGTGGCAGGCGGATATGCCCAAGTGATTATCCGTACAAAGACAACATCTGCTGATCTTGACCCATGCGTCAGGTGGCAGGCGGATATACCCAAGTGATTATCCGTTACAAAGACAACATCTGTTGGTCCTGACCCATGCATCAGGTGGCAGATAGATATACCCAAGTGATTATCTGTACAAAGACAACATCTACTGATCCTGACCCATGCGTTAGGCGGCAGGCGGATATACCCAAGTGATTATCCGTAGAAAGACAACATCTACTGATCCTAACCCATGCGTCAGGTGGCAGGCGGATATACCTAAGTGGTAATCCGTACAAAGACAACATCTCCTAATCTTGACCCATGATTCAGGCAACAGGCGGAAATACCCAAGTGGTTATCCGTACAAACACATTTCTGCTACCCCGACCTGTGAGAAGTCAGGCAGCATGCGGAGACGCCCAATGGTTATTCGCGCCCACACACAATTCTGCCACCCCGACCTGTGAGAAGTCGGGTAGTATGTGGAGACATCCTTTGGTTATCCGCACACTTGATTTCATTATTCCAAGGCTATCAAAGTCCTTTTATCCTCTCAGGACGAGCAAGTCCAGTGATATCTAGGATGATGATAGTCGTCTGTTTCTAATCATCTTTTTGATATTTTTTTTTTGCAGATATGTTTTGTTATCCAAGCACAATCAAGTAAAATGGCGTGCCAAGAACCTCTTCTAATGTCCATAAATGATCGAGTCTGATAGCATGGGAGACGTCATGGTTTTCACTAACAGAGTTATTGGTCAGTTGGGTAAGGATTTAGCTCGAATGAAATAAGTGTCTTATCATTACTTCCCTTTTATCTCCAATAAAAGATAAGTAAAGAGGGGTGTCGCAACCTACCCTTCGGCGGGAGGGCGACGCGTGACTCGCGGGATGCGTGTTCCACGAAAGGAATACGCGCGGAGTCGCCACCAACGTTTATTTGAGGAAAACGTCGGAAAAACCGGAAAAGACGCGATCTACGAACTTTTAAGTGAAAGGTTCGGGAGTTGTATTTACGTACGGGGAAGGTATTAGCACCCCACACGTCCGTCCCAAGGGACGGCAGCCTTTAATCGAATGTGCAAACATGACTTTGATTTTTACGTTCCCTTTTATGTCCTTATATCCTTTATGCCCTTTTTATATTTTTTTCTTTTTTGTGGTCGACAAGGGTGTTTCCCTTTGCTCCTACGTATTCCTCAATTTGGGATGAGAAAATCAGACCTACGTAGTTCTTTCCTATCAAGTGATTCTTTTTACTTAAGTGGTGATCATTTTAAGGCGTTGGACCTTAAAAATGATCCATTTTACTTAGTGAGAATTTGAAATGACAAACTTCAAAAGCCTATTTTTTATGGACGAGCTTGACTAGGCGAGTTGATTTTAGCCTTAGTTTCACTTTAGTTATTAATCAATTCGATTAAGAATGAGAAATCCCAAAGAGAAAACGTCCGATTGATTTTCCGCTTTATTTTGCTAAAAGATGTGTTTTTTTTATTATATTATTTTTACCTCTTTTTGATTTCCAACGTGGTTACGGCACGACCGAACGGTCGGAATTCATTTTAACCGAAGTTAACGGATAATACAATTCAAACGTTCGGTGGAAATTTATTTTATTTTTAAGTTAAGCGAGAAATGACTTAAGTAAAATGGCTTAAGCACGTCAACAGAGGGTATAAAAAGTAAACAAAACGAGAATAGAAATACACAAAACACAATGTGGACCACCATGGGTGCATAGAATGAATCGAAAAGCTTGGTTCGAGGTACTTACCCGTTGAAGATCGAAGAACGATGAAGAACGAATGAAGAACGTCGAAGAACGGTCGAAACCTTTGCGAAATTCTTCACGGAAAACGTTACGGAAACGTTTCGGAAGCGCCTCGGCTTAGATTTTCTTCACGGAAACAATTTTTCCAAGCAAATTCGAAAGAGAGAGAAATGCCTAAGGGGCTGAACCCTTTTCTTCTTCACTTCCTCCCCTATTTATAGCAAAATAGGGGAGGTGGTTGCCGCCCAGCTCGCCCAGGCGAGCTCAGCTCGCCCAGGCGAGCTCAGCTCGCCCAGGCGAGCCAGGTTGCTTCCTCCAGAAGCAACAGCCTTCTGGAGGGCCCAAGTGGGCCTGGGTGCTATTTGCACCCCCATTTTTACTAAGTACACCCCCCTCTGCTTTTTTTTTGGTGATTCTTTTTTTCGTAAAGTTACGGAAACTTACGAATTTCGTAACGATACTTGTTTTCTTTCCGTAATGTTATGGAACCTTGCGGATTACATAATCATCCCCTTTTTGACTTACGGAATGTTACGGAACCTCACTTAATTATGCAACGATGCTTCCATTTGGTTTCCGGTGTGTCACAGAAACTTACGGATTGTGCATCAATATTTTTTTTGGTTTTCCGGCATGTCCTGGAATTTCACAAATTGCCTAATGATGGGTGCCAAGCACCTCACAAGGACCAAAGAAAGGTCGCATGTCATCAAGCAAAGGTCCCCGGACGAAATTAGGGTATGACAGTTGCCCCTCTTTACTTGTCTTTTATTGGAGATAAAAGGAAAGTAAAGATAAGACACTAATTTCGTTCCTCTCGATTTGACGAGAGTCGCTGGTGACCATAAAATCTCCACATGCAAATGACTTGTTGTTCCCGGAATTTCTCAAATTTCCTAATGATGGGTGCCAAGCACCTCACAAGGACCAAAGAAAGGTCGCATGCCATCAAGCAAAGGTCCTCGGACGAAAATTAGTGTATGACACTAATTTTGCTCCTCTCGGTTGACGAGAGTCGCGGGTGACCATGACTTGTCGTTCCCGGAATTTCACAAATTGCCTAATGATGGGTGCCAAGCACCTCACAAGGACCAAAGAAAGGTCGCATGTCATCAAGCAAAGGTCCCCGGACGAAAATTAGTGTATGACACTAATTTCGCTCCTCTCGGTTGAGAGTCGCGGGTGACCATAAAATTTCCGCATGTAAATGACTTGTTGCTCCCGGAGGAACAAAAGGTGCAGAAGACTATGTCAGTCTCTGCATGCTATCAAGCGTTCTGTCTTACAGATAGCAAAAGAAAGTTTATACGGATAACCACTCGGGTATTTCCGCGTATCATCGGGCCCGCCGCCTCTGGATGACACAAGGGTGCAGAATGACCAAATTTTGTCTCTGCTTGTCATCGGGCCCGCCGCCTCTGGATGACAAAAGGGTTTGGATAATCGTAAGGTATCTCCGCGTATCATCGGGCCCGCCGCCTCTGGATGACACAAGGGTGCAGAATGACCAAATTTTGTCTCTGCTTGTCATCGGGCCCGCCGCCTCTGGATGACAAAAGGGTGCCGATAACCGTAAGGTATCTCCGCTTGTCATCGGGCCCGCCGCCTCTGGATGACACAAGGGTGCAGATAACCGTAAGGTATCTCCGCGTGTCATCGGGCCCGCCGCCTCTGGATGACACAAGGGTGCAGAATAACCAAATTTTGTCTCTGCCTGTCATCGGGCCCACCGCCTCTGGATGACAAAAGGGTGCGGATAACCGTAAGGTATCTCCGCGTGTCATCGGGCCCGCCGCCTCTGGATGACACAAGGGTGCAGAATAACCATAAGGTATCTGCTTGTCATCGGGCCCGCCGCCTCTGGATGACAAAAGGGTGCGGATAACCGTAAGGTATCTTCACGTATCATCGGGCCCGCCGCCTCTGGATGACACAAGGGTGCAGATAACCGTAAGGTATCTCTGCGTGTCATCGGGCCCGCCGCCTCTGGATGACACAAGGGTGCATGTCATATGACCTCAGGGTCAGTATGACCAAGATTATGGGGCGGCCGACAAAAGCAAGGCTCTTGCTCCTACGTATCCTCCAATGAGGAACTCAGACCTACGTAGTTCTAGATAACTTGTGAGACTTGAGAAAGTCTCCACTGGAAGATGCTGACATCTCCGGAAAGGGCGCAGATGACCACATTGGCCTCTGCTCATCAATCACACTTGGGGTCACTGAATGACGAGGTGCGGATAACCGTAAGGTATCTCCGCGGGCTACCAGCTCTTGGATCATGGTAACAAAAAGCGGTGCGGTCGACAAAAGTGAGGCTCTTGCTCCTACGTATCCTCCAATGAGCGGAACTCAGACCTACGTAGTTCTGGATAACTTGTGAGACTTGAAAAAGTCTCGGTGTTTTCTCCACTAAAATGCAAACATGCTTTAGCAAAGAGACAAATATTCCAACTGATTTAGAGCAGCATATGCTTTTTTGAGTGAAAAACAATGCGTCTACCGGGGAAGGGGAGTCTGCTGATGAAATCCCCCATAACCATAAATGAGATTTTGGATGTTAGCATTTCGTTTCTAAATGACCATTTAGAGGAAACACTGGGTTCGACAAAAATAGAAGAAATCCACTCAAAGTGTATCAATCTCGCACAGGTAAGTGTTTCATCTTAATTCCGAACCATAGATATGTCATGACTTGACTTTGCAAATTATTTCCTATCAAATCAAAAATTACATGCGTGATCATGGATCAATAAGACTTCCCCTGGGGAATGGGTTCTCTTGATGGGTTTTTCGGCTTTTGTGTGTTTTTGGCTTTTCCTTTTCTGTTTTGGTTTTGCGCGAGGCGAACAAGTCACCGACGCACAAGATTTTGGTTGGTAATCAAAGGGAGAAGACCACTTTAGGTCATGGTTTCCTTTTCTTTCTTTTGTTCATTTGATGACAATTCTGTACTGTTCAGATATTGTCTGGTCCAAAGACCTCTCTGCACATTTCTTCTGGTTTCTTTGACCAGGAACTTCCTTCTTTTTTACTTTATCCCATTCTTTGGTTGGGAATTTTCTTTCTTTTCTTTTTTCTTTCTCCCACTCTTTGATTGGGAATTTCCTTTCTTTTCTTTTTTCTCTTTCTCCCACTCTTTGATTGGGAATTTCCTTTCCTTCCTTTTTTGCTTTCTCTATGATTGGGAATTTCCTTTCCTTCCTTTTTTGCTTTCTCTTTGATTGGGAATTTCCTTTCCTTCCTTTTTTGCTTTCTCTTTGATTGGAAATTTCCTTTCCTTCTTTTTTTTTTTGCTTCCGAGGGTAAGGTTTATGGTGAGTCAGGATTTTGGCTCAAGGCTTGTAGAATGGCTAGACATGATACATGTCAGGGTTTGGTTTGGTTCAAGGATAAAAAGGGATGCCCCACATTATTTCCATGACACAAATGCAAAAATGATGATTTGGAAATTTTATGCAAAACTGGTTATGCATGCACCTATGCGGACACTCAAGTGTCAAATTTTTATGGTCATGTGATGCTAGGGCTCAGGATTCATTTCCTCTATTTTAGTCAACCCAACGTTTCCAAAATATGTTCTTTTATCAATTTGTGCATTCATCCGAGTCCATTTTGGGCGTCTGGGAAAATCTTCACAGCATTCACCCTTCAGGTGTATACACATTTTTTCAAAAACTAGTTATGATCAGTGAATTTTTCCAAAGAAAAGTTGGAAGTCATCTCTTTTCAAAAGCATGTTGGTTTTTTCAGCTTGACAACTTATTTTTTCTTTTTTCTCCTTCTTTTTTTTTATGATTATCATTTGTTTATTTCTTTTTCTTGTTTGTTTGTTTTTTTTTTCTTCTTTTTTTTCATGAGGTATTTTGCTACCTAAACATGTGCATATTTTTGTGAGGTATTTTTGCTATATACATGCATATCCAAGGTATCTTGCCACCTAAACATACATATATATGTTTTGTGAGGTATTTTTTTGCTACATACACGCACATCTAAGGTATCTCTCTACCTAAACATACAAATATATATTTTGTGAAGTATTTTTTTGTTTACATACACGCACATCTAAGGTATCTCTCTACCTAAACATACATATATATATTTTGTGAAGTATTTTTTTGTTTACATACATGCATATCTAAGGTATTTTCACTACCTAAACATACATATATATATTTTGTGAGGTATGACTACCTTCCGAGCTTGCGCTTGTTTTATTTAAATCCCCAGGATCATGAGCAACTAGGTGTGTCCTACTATAAAAAGTGATCAAATAACAAGCATAGATTCAAAAGGTACTAGGTTGCCTCCTAGTAGCGCTTCTTTAACGTCTTTAGCTGGACGCCTTATGACTTGTCGGTCACTGACCTAGTACTTTGCTTACCTTTGGCTTTGGACTTGGTCGCCTATTGGTTGGCCATGTGTCATAGGCAACGCTCTAACCTTTTTGTGGATGAGCTGAGGTGAACTCTAGAGGTGGTGGCGGTGTGTCTATTGCCTGCTACCGGCCATCCCAATGTTGCTGTGGTGTTTTGCCCTGGGCCTGCCTGGGGGCGCAGTACTTCTTGATGAAAGCTCGATTAGTAGGGGGCCTGATGACCTTGCTGGGGGCGACAGACACTCTGTAGAACCGAAAAAGGTCCGTAATCAGAGCTAGAAACCCCAAGACCCTGTTGGACTTCTCCGGGTCCACTGGGTGTCTTGCGGGCGCGATCCCTAAAAACAATAGATGGCATCAGAAATCAGTTGAGAGAAGTGCATACTTACCTATGTCACGATGGCATGACCTTGCTGGGGGGAACGGGCACCCTGTAGGACTAACAGAGGCCCGTAACCAGAGCTGGAAACCCCAAGGCCTTGTTGGAATTCTCCGGGTCCACTGTGTGTCTTGTAGGTGCGATCCCTGCAAATAGTAGATGGCATTAGAAATTAGTAGGAAATAATGCATACCTACCTATGTCGTGACGACACAGACCAACTGATACTTTTGCAGGGGGAGATCGGCATTGCGGTCGCTGGGCAGAATGTTGCTAAGTAGCAACGTCATTTATATCTGTGTAAGAGGGGTCATGTTGGTACACATGATCCACACTTGTCTCTTTGCAGCGGCACGGGTGAAATCTTGCCCCGGTATGCATAGTAGCTGCGTGATAGCTCCCTCTCTGGTTGTGCTTGCACAGTTGGTCGCCTTCCAATATAATGGGGTGGCCTAGAAACTGAAAAAAGGAAACTACTGGCCCCTTAACCGGGAGCGCGAGTCTCGGTTAAGCATTTAAGGGAAGAGGACCTTAAATTCTCTTAAGGTGCGGATGTGGAGCACACTGAAAATGAGGACACGTAGCCCTCTAAAGGTGAGGGCGTGCAGCCCTCTCAAGGCAAGGATGTGTAGTCCTCTGGAGGTGAGGGCGTGCAGCCCTCTGATAGCGAGGACGTGTAGTCCTCTCATGGTGAGGGCGTGCAGCCCTCTGTTGGCGAGGACGTGTAGTCCTCTAAAGGTGAGGGCGTGTAGCCCTACGAAGGCGAGGACGTGTAGTCCTCTAAAGGTGAGGGCGTGTAGCCCTACGAAGGTGAGGACATGCAGTCCTCTGAAGGTGAGGGCGTGTAGCCCTATGAAGGTGAGGACATGCAGTCCTCTGAAGGTAAGGGCGTGTAGCCCTACGAAGGTGAGGACATGTAGTCCTCTGATGGCGAGGGCGTGTAGCCCTCTTAAGGCGAGGACATGTAGTCCTCTGGAGGTGAGGGTGTGCAGCCCTCTGATGGGGAGGACGTGTAGTCCTCTCAAGGCGAGGACGTGTAGTCCTCTCAAGGTGAGGACGTGCAGTCCTCTGAAGCGAGGATGTGTAGTCCTCTAAAGGCGATAGGTACAAGTACCCAAGGGTCCACCCTTATGAGAAAGCAAGAGATCGACTCATCGAGAGGGCCGGTCATCCCAAATTCACAAGATTTAGACATTAGATGTAGGAAATCTATGCAGTTAACATGATTTTTAGGGATGCAGATGCATGCAACCTTTGTCGTGAAATTTGGTAAATGCGGACTTCATATGAAACAATGCAATGTAATGGAAAGTTGTACAATGTTCATGACATTCTTTCCCTATTTTGTGATTTTGATTTTGATTTAATTTTTTTGGAAAACACAGATTGACTGTCCTTTTGAAAGAGGTGATAATTCATGCAACCTCATCCTATCTTTTGCAAATCTCTCCGGGAAATCCCTCAGAGTATGTGTTCTGTTTGATTTAGTCACTTGACCATTTTGGAGCGACGGCAATGGAGTCGTTTGATGTTTGATCAATCCATTGAAATCCTAGGGTTTGTCCCCCTTTTTTTGTTAAAAACATCAATGGGTGAGAACTTTTGATCGGCCCCTATGTTCACTTGAGGCTCATGCACGGTGCCCCTCATTGCCCCAGTGTAAGGCTTTGAGGTGTCAATCGTTGCCTTTCGTCATGACCTTGTAGGAGGGAACCTATTGGGTGAGAACTTCAAATCTGCCCCTAGGTTCGCTTGAAGTTTTTGCATGGTGCCTTTCGTTGCCCCAGTGTAGGGCTTAGAGGTACCAATTGTTGTCTTGTTTTCACGACCTCGTAGTGAGGAAGAATGAAAGAAGCAGTTGATTCTTGCAAAAAAGAATTTTCCAAGGACGAGAAATAGTTGAAGGATTTTTTTCAGTTGATGGATTAAGTCAAATGACTCCTATGTAGAAGTAAGATGTTTTGATGTTTTGATGATGCCAAAGGATCAAGTGCTTCCAAGTTTTATTCAAGACAAGAATCCAAGAAAATCAAGATATATGATCAAGTTGATCTCTAGAATCTTAGGAAGAAGTTTCCAAATTGAAGAAGCAAAAGGTTTGACCAAGGAATTCTATCCTTTCAAATTGAGATTTGCTCTCTGGTAATCGATTACCAGCAGTTTGAAAATGTTTTAATTCAAATTTTTAAAACCTGTAATCGATTACATAAGTCTTGTAATTGATTACCAGAGGGGATTTTCAGAAAATAATTTCCAAGAGACATATCTATTCAAATGTTTTATGAATGGCCATTCAAATGTTTTAAAGAGAGTTTTCATTGCCCAAACAGTTTTATCCTCTCGAAAGATCAAGAGTTTTTCTGAACTGAAATGTCTTATCCTCTCAAAAAGATTCCTTGGTCAACCACTTGCTTATTCAATAAGGAATTTTTGATTGATCTTCATTTTACAATCTACCTCTTTTACGAGAGACCTCTTCTTCTCTTCTTCTTATTTCTGAAAAGGGATTAAGAGACCGTGGGTCTCTTGTTGTAGAGGATTCCTGAACACAAGGGAAGGGTTATCCCTGTGTGCATTGTTAATCCGAAAAGAGAGATTGATAGTTCAATTGGGGAATAGTCTTTGCATCTTAATTCAACCCCCCTTTTTCTTAAGGTAACTGAGGCCATTTGTCCAACATCCTATTCTTGATAACTCACTTCTCTCTAAAAAGACAAAATGAGGTCACATGAACGTCTATATTTTTACTTGAAAACACAGTCAATCAAATGCCTTTTTATTTTTTATTTTGAAACTTATTTGTTTTGAACTTTGCTCGTTGTTTTACGGCACCCCCACCAACGTGCAAGATGAGTAATCTCTGATTGAACGGTCTTGGAAGTCAACACTCAGGAGCGCAGGTTGCTTGAGCAAACAGACCAATGGCTTACACCCACATTCCGGTGAAAGTTGAATAAGCAAACATGCGTTTGTGAGAGGATGAGGGACAAAGATATCAACTTTATCCATTTCATTTAACATTGTAGCTGTGGTTTACAATAATGGCATAAACTTGGAAACCCTGATGAGTCATTAGGGACACCTAACAACAGCTTTCAAAATTGCCCCATGTGTGGCATCTCTTGTCAATGTCAGGATTTACATGCAATTCTCCTCAAATTTCAGCCAGCCCGCATCAATTAGACCTTGCACCTTACGCTTCAGAGCCCTACCATGCTCAATGGAACGCCCCGGGGCTTCTCCGTGACAAGCACACGTTGCGTTCGAGTCGTATTCTCGGAGAAATGGAGGTTGATGAACCTTGGCTAGGGTTATGGCTACCATTGAATTATCAAGTAGATATGGGAGCAAGTCAGCATAGGACACTGGAATTGGGGTGAATTCTACAGGCTTTCTCGCTGCAAAATTCACTTCTTGGTTGGTGTTTTTGGTTTGTGCTAAAGGTGGTGTTCATCATTGGAAGTGCGGTAGACAGACTTTGTGGTAGATTTAGGGATGGCCTTTGTGGATAACTGGGTGGTGGGTAAGGAGAAAGTTTGTTATTGGCTGAGTAAAGATATTGTTGAGTTGGTGGGAAACTTGGCCGCACAGGAATGGCAGTTACAGCATGGGTTTCTCCCTCATCCTCACCCTCTTTATTTGCCCCAGTTTTCTCAGTCGTCCTAGTAGGATGATCAAATTTGCCTCTTTTCGGACCCACATTGATCCTTTCACTGGCGAAGACCAAATCTGCAAAGCTTTGAGGGTGCGCAGCCCACCATCTTTTCATAGTAGAGTACCGATAATGTGTCTACCATCACGATTATCGTCTCCCTTTCCATTATTGGGGGTACCACCTGGGCCGCCAGATCCCTCCACCTTTTGGGCGTGTTCTTTGAATGATCCGTCCCCCTTTTTGCACATGTTCTGTAGTTGCATCCTATCCGGAACCATATCAAAATTGTACTGATACTGCCTAACAAAGGCAACCATTAGGTCCTTCCAAGAATGGACTCGGGAAGGTTCCAAGTTAGTGTACCAGGTAACAGCTACCCCAGTAAGACTTTCTTGGAAGGAATGTATCAGCAATTCCTCATCTTTTGCGTATTCCCCCATCTTCTGACAATACATCTTTAGATGGTTCTTGAGACAAGTAGTCCCCTTGTACTTGTCAAAGTCCAGCACCTTGAACTTGGGAATGACCATGTTTGGGTATTAGGAACAACTTTTCTAGGTTAGCAAAGGCATAATCTTCACCTCCTTCAATGGCCCTGAGCCTTTCCTTTAGATGATCCGCCTTTCCCTTTTCGGCCATAGCAGGAGGGGCTCTTCCCACCGCAAAATGCAATGGTTGTGGTTGTGGGCGAAACTGAGGGCCCTCCAAAGTGTTTTCAAAGGGTATACCACCAACTGCTTACCCTTCAGTGGCATATCCGAGCCAAGGCTCGAAGTCAGCTAGATTGTGGTGGGGAATTTCATGTGTCTCCCCCATGGTTTGAGAGATATGTGCCTGATGAGGTTATTGGTTCTCAATGAGTATCGGAGTGGAGTTATTGAGATTTTCATTGAGAGTGTATGCCACATTGGGTGGTGAATAGTTGGGAGGCAAGCCATATGATGGGAAGGCGTACTCGTTTTGAATTTGCACATCATGGGGTCATCCGTACTTCCCAAATCTTTGCCTACCATATTTGAGGTTGGATGATTCATTTGCTTGAGGCCAGATGGGAGCATCAGGTTCACCTTAGCGACAGCGCTAATAGCGGCAACTATAACCGCATTGGCTTCCATTATCTTCTTCATGCTCATCATGGCCTTCATCATTGTGGCCATTTGCTCTTTTATGGCCTCCATTTTCGGCCTTCATCTTCTCTTGCACCTCCTCTGCTTCACCCATTACTCTAGCTCTAGCACGAGTTCGGTAAGGGCGCCGTAAAGCGTGTCCTTTTCTTTTTGATAAGTTCATTTTATTTTATTTTTCAAGGAAAGAATGCAATGAGCAATGCAACCAATGAAAAGCATGGATGCATGCGAATGATGTACAGTCGAAGTATTCCGAATTTTTACGCAGGATATGGGGTTGAATCAATTTAGATTTTCAACATGGTCCATGACATCTTTGTCAAGGTGAAACTGGAAGTAACAAGGACATCAACAATCCTAAATATGTTTGGCAGTAGACGAAGCAGTGATGTGACTCAATTCATCTTTTGCCCCAATTTTGCAGGACGGTTACTTCCATATTTCAACTTGACTTGATGAACCTTTTTGTAAAAGCATGAGCTTGGTTCAACCCTATAATCCAAGGAATGGCAATTCTGATCGCCAATACTTCAACAACATCTCATAGGGATGAATGACTCGGGCATACTTTAAGCTTATGCACGGAAAATGTAATTATGAAATTGAGATGCCCGAAGAAACACCATTTCCTAGTTAACCATGCATTAGGTACCATGTTCAATTATTTTGTTTTGTTGTTGTGTGTTTTTTTTTTTTTTTAGAAATGGGTTTATGATCCCAACATGGTTGGCTCATGGTGCCTACAACATGCAACTAAGAAGGTAGTGTGAAGTTTCACGCTTCCCTTTTTTTGTTTTTGTTTTGTAGAGGAAAACGCAAGGATGAGCAAACATGAAAACAAATGGTATGCAATTTTGCAGATCAAAAAGTTTGTTGAACGCATATGCATGATGATGCCATGACTCATGCAAAATGTGAGGCTGGAATATGATAACGGACAAATGCAGGAACGATATGTTCATTATGATGTTATGAAGAGATGCTTTTGCGATGCATGATATGAACGCATTTTACGGACACGAGAGCCCGGAAAATTATCTCTTCTTACTTGCGCATTTGGGGGCGCAGTGCCCCATGTGTACAATTAAGAAGGTGATATGGACCTTCCGGCTTCCCGTGACAAAGGACGAGACCAACATACAATGCATGCTAGGGATAAAATGCGGGAGTGACTTGATTCGCACTGATTTTTGGAGTAAAAACGTGGGATAAACTCATTTTATTCAAAAAGTTATAACTAGTCAAGATCTGAGCGACAATACGAACTTCCTAGCGGTTTCTAATCATATGGTCCATTAAGTCTATCATATGTTGACAATAGCTGAGAAGTCCGTGGATCTCCTCGGGAGCGGAGTAGGTGTCCCCCATTGCTTTGGCCTTGGTTAGCAATCGGGGAAGTTCTTGACTCCCACTCAAGGTAAGAGCAAATCGGTCCATCCACACGGTTGCCTCTTGGTGAAATGAATCAATTACCCTTTCCCTTGCTTCCCTTTCTGCTGATATCTTGGCGTACTCATCTTCTAGCCTTTGCTCGTGAGTTGCCGCTAGATTTAGCTTCTCTTTGCACTCATCGATGATGGCCCACATATTCCCTTCAGTCTCACTTTAACTGTTGGGACAAATTTCTTTTCGACCTAAGGCAAGCCTTTAGCTCGTCCTTCCAGATCATGCCTTTGACCCATGATGATTCCTTTCACCTCTTCAGAGTTTGAGCTCACTATTGCTGCCCTATAAAGTCCCTCAAAACTTGTTTTGGTCGTGTTCTTCCTTTCGGGCCTTCTTGGTTTCTCATTCCAAGGCTTCATCGGTGGCCATATTAACGTCCCTTAGTTCATCATACTCTCTTCAGACTTTGATGGCTATGGACTTGAACTTCTCTTTGACTACCCGGGCTCTTTCAAGCTTTGCCTTTAGCGCTTGCACCTCATCACTTTCTTCCGAAGCTTTAACCTCATTGTCTCTCACAGTCTTTAGATTTGGGAGCCAATCCAATCCTTGTGTCCGGACTCTCAGCCACTTATGATAGCCACCGATGATCCCATTACTGCTTCCCCTAAGCTCTCTGTCCTTTCTTCATGCCGCATCCCATGCCTTGCGAACTCCTTGGAGTACCTTTGCATTGGGGTCACTGAAACCCCGTGTAATGAAAGGCGTGATGCTTTCGTCTAATGGCGCTCCTCTCATGGGGTAGCCAAGCTGTCTTATGGCGAGGACGGGATTATAATTAATACAACCCCATGTTCCCATCCAGGGAACATTTGGACATCCTTCGCATGAAGATACAATCCTGATTCTTCCTTCCTTCTAGCGAGGGAACCAATTAACAGACGCCCCTCCATGCTAGCCAAGAGTTGGTCCCAATTCGCCTTTCCTTTTTCGACGCACGAGCGGTGACCTTGTAGCGGATAGACGGGCCTACCTTCTTGGAGAAAAAGGTGTGAAACTAACTGTCGCAACCTACCCTTCGGCGGGAGGGCGACGCGTGACTTGCGGGATGCGTGTTCCACGAAAGGAATACGCGCGGAGTCGCCACCAACGTTTATTTGAGGAAAACGTCGGAAAAACCGGAAAAGACGCGATCTACGAACTTTTAAGTGAAAGGTTCGGGAGTTGTATTTACGCGCGGGGAAGGTATTAGCACCCCACACGTCCGTCACAAGGGACGACAGCCTTTAATCGAATGTGCAAACATGACTTTGATTTTTACGTTCCCTTTTATGTCCTTATATCCTTTATACCCTTTTTATTTTTTTTTTCTCTTTTTGTGGTCGACAAGGGTGTTTCCCTTTGCTCCTACGTATTCCTCAATTGGGATGACAAAATCAGACCTACGTAGTTCTTTCGGAACAAAGTGTTTGGTTTAAGTTTGTTTTTTGTCTTTTTTGCAAAATATGTTTTTTATTTGAACAAAAGGTCATTTAAGGTGTTGGACCATTAAACGGTTTTTGATTTTGAAAGGAGAGAAACGTTAAGGCATTGGACCATTAACGATCTCTTGTTTTTGAAAGGAGAGAAACGTTAAGGCATTGGACCATTAACGACCTCTTGTTTTTGAAAGGAGAGAAACGTTAAGGCATTGGACCATTAACGATCTCTTGGGGTGGTCGACAAAAGCAGGGCTTTTGGTCCTACGTATCCTCAATTGCGATGAGGAAATCAGACCTACGTAGTTCTTGCAAAAGCGGTAAAGTCACATGTTGATTTTATGCTTTTGAACGGTCCATGTTAACCGATAAAAGCAAAGAGGACCGTTTAAGGCGCTGGACCTTAAAACGGTTTTTAG
This sequence comes from Glycine soja, assembly GCF_004193775.1. Classification (NCBI taxonomy): domain Eukaryota; kingdom Viridiplantae; phylum Streptophyta; class Magnoliopsida; order Fabales; family Fabaceae; genus Glycine; species Glycine soja. The sequence continues at coordinate 20,583,533 of NC_041011.1, forward strand.
TGAATTTTCGGAAAAAAACTTGATTTGTGAGTTGATTTTAGTCTTAGTTTCACTTTGGTTTATTAATCAATTCATTCAAGGAAACTTCCAAAGAAAAACGTCCGATTGATTTTTTTTATTATTTTATTCAAAGATATTTTGATTATTTTATTATTATTTTTCAAGATATTTTGATTATTTTATTATTATTTTACTTTTTTTGGTTTAACCGAGGTTATAGCGTGAACGATCGGTTAGATTTCGTTTTAACAGTGATTAAACGAGATTACAACACAAATGATCGGTTGAAATTCATTTTATCATTTATTAGACGAGAAAACGGCTTAAATAAATGGTTAAAGCACGTTAAAAACTGAAGAAAAGAAAACTGAAAGTAAACGAAATTAAAGTGAAAGTACACAAAACAAGAAATGAATTGAAAGTCTCGGATTCGAAAACTTACCCGTTGAAGAACGAAGAACGAACGAAGAACGGATGAAGAACGGTGAAGAACGACGAAGAACGATGAAGAATTTCCACAGAATCGCTTACGGAAGCGTTACGGAAGTACTTCAACTTGATTTTTCTTCACGAAAACGTGTTTTTTGCCCAAAATAGCCGAAATGCATAGCCAAAGGGGTCTTGAACCTTTTGAAACAGCTCCCCCCCTCCCCTATTTATAGAAAAAAAGGGAGGTGCTTGCCGCCCAAAGACTTAATGAAGAAGATTTCTAAGCGCACCCGAATTACTAAGTTCACCCCCCTTTTCGTATTTTACGGAAAAGTTACGGAAGCCTTACGGAACTGTTTTCGAATTTGATTTTCATCTTTTTTCTCTTCCCTTTCACCAATGTTAAGTGGAATATGCTTACCCAAGGTTTTCGGAAATTTTACGGAAGTATTACGGAAGCCCCGAAAACCATTTTTCAAAAACGTGGAGGAGCTTGCCGCCCAGTTGCTTCCTCCTTAAGCAACCCAACTTCCAAAATGTTCTGGAAGGGCCTCGATTTGAATTGCTATTTACACCCCTATCTTGATAAGTTCACCCCCTTACCTTTCTTGGTGATTCTTTTTTCGTAAAGTTACGGAAACTTACGAATCTCGTAACGATACTTGTTTTCTTTCCGTAATGTTATGGAACCTTGTGGATTACATAATCATCCCCTTTTTGACTTACGGAATGTTACGGAATCTCACTTAATTATGCAACGATGCTTCCATTTGATTTCCGGTGTGTCACGGAAACTTACGGATTGTGCATCAATATTTTTTGGTTTTCCGGCATGTCCTGGAATTTCACAAATTGCCTAATGATGGGTGCCAAGCATCTCACAAGGACCAAAGAAAGGTCGCATGTCATCAAGCAAAGGTCCCCGGACGAAATTAGGGTATGACAGTTGCCCCTCTTTACTTGTCTTTTATTGGAGATAAAAGGAAAGTAAAGATAAGACACTAATTTCGTTCCTCTCGATTTGACGAGAGTCGCGGGTGACCATAAAATCTCCACATGCAAATGACTTGTTGTTCCCGGAATTTCACAAATTGCCTAATGATGGGTGCCAAGCACCTCACAAGGACCAAAGAAAGGTCGCATGTCATCAAGCAAAGGTCCCCGGACGAAAATTAGGGTATGACACTAATTTCGCTCCTCTCGGTTGACGAGAGTCGCGGGTGACCATGACTTGTCGTTCCCGGAATTTCACAAATTGCCTAATGATGGGTGCCAAGCACCTCACAAGGACCAAAGAAAGGTCGCATGTCATCAAGCAAAGGTCCCCGGACGAAAATTAGGGTATGACGCTAATTTCGCTCCTCTCGGTTGACGAGAGTCGCGGGTGACCATGAAATTTCCGCATGTAAATGACTTGTTGTTCCCGGAGGAACAAAAGGTGCAGAAGACTATGTCAGCCTCTGCATGCTATCAAGCGTTCTGTCTTACAGATAGCAAAAGAATGTTTATACGGATAACCACTCGGGTATTTCCGCGTATCATCGGGCCCGCCGCCTCTGGATGACACAAGGGTGCGGATAACCGTAAGGTATCTCCGCGTATCATCGGGCTCGCCGCCTCTGGATGATACAAGGGTGCAGAATGACCAAATTTGGTCTCTGCTTGTCATCGGGCCTGCCGCCTCTGGATGACAAAAGGGTGCGGATAACCGTAAGGTATCTCCGCGTATCATCGGGCCCGCCGCCTCTGGATGACAAAAGGGTGCGGATAACCGTAAGGTCGTGGTTTCCTTTCCTTCTTTTTGTTCATTTGGTGACAATTCTGTATTATTCAGATATTGTCCGGTCCAAAGACCTTTCTGCACATTTCTTCTGTTTTCTTTCGATCCCTGATCAGGAGCTTTCTTTCCTTCTTCTTCTTCCTTTTTTACTTTCTCCCATTCTTTGATTGGGAATTTTCTTTCTTTTCTTTTTGCTTTCTCCCACTCTTTGATTGGGAATTTTCCTTCTTTTCTTTTTTTGCTTTCTCTTTGATTGGAAATCTTCCTTCTTTCCTTTTCTTTGATTGGAAATTTCCCTTCTATTCTTTTCGCTTCCGAGGGTAAGGATTGACATTCTCACCCTGGGTCAAGGTTTATGGTGAGTCAGGATTTTGGCTCAAAGCTTGTAGAATGGCTAGACATGATACATGTCAGGGCTTGGTTTGGTTCAAGGATAAAAGGGATGCCCCACATTATTTCCATGACACAAATGCAAAAATGACGATTTGGAAATTTTATGCAAAACTGGTTATGCATGCACCTATGCGGACACTCAAGTGTCAAATTTTTATGGTCATGTGATGCTAGGGCTCAGGATTCATTTCCTCTATTTTAGTCAACCCAACGTTTCCAAAATATGTTCTTTTATCAATTTGTGCATTCATCCGAGTCCATTTTGGGCGTCTGGGAAAATCTTCACAGCATTCACCCTTCAGGTGTATACACATTTTTTCAAAAACTAGTTATGATCAGTGAATTTTTCCAAAGAAAAGTTGGAAGTCATCTCTTTTCAAAAGCATGTTGGTTTTTCAGCTTGACAACTTATTTTTTCTTTTTTCTCCTTCTTTTTTTTTTATCATTATCATTTGTTTATTTCTTTTTCTTGTTTGTTTTTTTTTTCTTCTCTTTTTTTTTCATGAGGTATTTTGCTATATACATGCATATCCAAGGTATCTTGCTACCTAAACATACATATATATGTTTTGTAAGGTATTTTTGCTATATACATGCATATCCAAGGTATCTTTCTACCTAAACATACATATATATTTTGTGAAGTATTTTTTGTTTACATACATGCATATCTAAGGTATCTTTCTACCTAAACATACATATATATATTTTGTGAAGTGTTTTTTGTTTACATACATGCATATCTAAGGTATTTTTCTACCTAAACATACATATATATATTTTGTGAAGTGTTTTTTTGTTTACATACATGCATATCTAAGGTATTTTCACTACCTAAACATACATATATATGTTTTGTAAGGTATGACTACCTTCCGAGCTTGCGTCCTACTATAAAAAGTGATCAAATAGCAGGCAGAAATTTAAAAGGTACTTGGTTGCCTCCTAGTAGCGCTTCTTTAACGTCTTGAGCTGGACGCCTTATGACTTGTCGGTCACTGACCTAGTACTTTGCTTACCTTTGGCTTTGGACTTGGTCGCCTATTGGTCGGCCATGTGGTGTAGGCAATACTCAAACCTTTTTGTGGATGAGCAGAGGTGAACTCTAGAGGTGATGGCGGTGCGTCTGTTGCCCGCTGCCGGCCATCGCCAGGCTACTGTGGTGTTTCGCCCTGCGCCTGCCTGGAGACGCAAAACTTCTTGATGAAAGCTCGATTGGTAGGGGGGACCTGATTGAAATTCTGATACTGGGGACAGATGTCGTACAGGATGTCACGACATCACGCTTCAGAACATGCAGATTATATTTGACAGTGTGTACAGTTTAAACAAGTAAATAACACAAGAGAATTGTTAACCCAGTTCGGTGCAACCTCACCTACATCTGGGGGCTACCAAGCCAGGGAGGAAATCCACTAAAATAGTGTTAGTTCAAGGTCTAACAGCCACTGTTTACAACCTTCTCACCTAACCACTACCCGTGCAATCTCTACCTAAGAGCCACTCTTAGATATGAGAACCCCGCTCACTCCCTCTCAATCACACTCCCGTGTTTACAAACAAATCAAAGACACACCAGAGATTGCTCTCTGAACAATAGAGATCAACTCCACACACTAGAGATCAACTCTACACACTAGAGATCAACTCTACACACTCAGGTCCAACACTTGATGTTAGAGTAACATCAAGGTGGCTCACAAAACACTCAAGTCCCAAAACTCACAAAATAACTCTTCAATCCCGGACTTGGTACAGAACTCGTGCAGCCTTCATGTTTATATAGCAGTGTGCGTTTCTGGGCTGCAACTACTTGTGCTGGATGAGATCTATCACTTTCCTGAAAATCTGCACTTAAAGATCTAAAAGATACAGTTTGATCTTTTAGTTTTTATCTTTAATCTTTAATCCCTGAACGAACTCTTCTAGTTTGTAATTCAAACTTTAATTATCTTTTAATTCGTTCCTGAAGATAGATCGTCTAATCTCTTGCTAACTGCACAATAATCTGTTAAAGATATAACAGATTTATATGTCCGGTATTTTCGGGCCAGATGTCCTGGACATCGTATCCGACATCGTGGATGCTTCCATTCTTCATTTGACTTTTATCTTGCCTTCCAGTATTTTCGGGCAGGATGTCCTGGACATTGTATCCGACATCGTGGATCCTGCAGCTTCAATGCTTTTAGCAATTCCAGTATTTTCGAGCAGGATGTCCTGGACATTGTATCTGACATCGTGAATCCTGCAGCTTCAATTCTTCATTTGACATTTCATCTTGCCTTGTGCATTGTGCAGCCCGATCTTATTCTTTGACATAACGTTGGACATCATGTGCAGCAACTCCAGCTTTCCTTCATTGTCTAAGTGCTTATGTTTTAACAAAATCTTAGCCAATCTTTTAAAACTCAGTAGAGCTAAGCACTAACACTGATGACCTTGCTGGGGGCGACAGGCACTCCCTAGAACTATGCCACGACGACATGAACTTGCTGGGGGGAACGGGCGCCCTGTAGGGCCGACAGAGGCCCGTAACCAGAGATGGAAACCCCAGGGCCCTGTTGGACTTCTTCAGGTCCACTGGGTGTCTTTGTGGGTGCGATCCCTGCAAACAATAGATGGTATCAGAAATCAGTTGAACCATATGCATACTTACCCATGTCGGGACGACACAGACCAACTGATACTTTTGCAGGGGGAGATTGGCATTGCGGTCGCTGGGCAGAATGTTGCTAAGTAGCAATGTCATCTATATCTGTGTAAGAGTGGTCATGTTGGTGCGCATGATCCGCACTCGTCTCTTTGCAGCGGCACGGGTGAAATCTTGCCCCGGTATGCATAGTAGTTGTGTGATAGCCTCCCTCTCTGGTTGTGCTCGCACAGTTGGCCCTCCTCCAATATCAGGGGGTGGCCCAGGAACCGTTAAAAGGAAACTACTGGTCCCTTAACCGGGAGTGCAAGTCTTGGTTAAGCATTTAAGGATAGAGGACCTTAAATTCTCTTAAGGTGCGGATGTGGAGCACACTGAAAATGAGGACACGTAGCCCTCTAAAGGTGAGGGCGTGCAGCCCTCTCAAGGCGAGGACGTGTAGTCCTCTGGAGGTGAGGGCGTGTAGCCCTCTGATGGTGAGGACGTGTAGTCCTCTCAAAGTGAGGGCGTGTAGCCCTACGAAGGTGAGGACATGCAGTCCTCTGATGGCGAGGGCGTGTAGCCCTCTGAAGGTGAGGACGTGTAGTCCTCTGAAGGTGAGGGTATGTCCCCCTTTGAAAATGGGGAACATGTAGTCCTCTAATGGCGAGGACGTGTAGTCCTCTAAAGGTGAGGACGTGTAGTCCTCTGAAGGTGAGGGCATGTAGCCCTGCAAAGGTGAAGGCACATGACCCTTTGACGGCGAGGACGTGTAGTCCTCTGAATTTGAAGGTAACTAGTACCCAAGGTGAGGGCGTGTAGCCCTCTCAAGGCGAGGACGTATAGTCCTCTGGAGGTGAGGGCGTGCAGCCCTCTGGTGGTGAGGACGTGTAGTCCTCTCAAGGCGAGGACGTGTAGTCCTCTGACGGTGAGGGTAACTAGTACCCAAGGTGAGGGCGTGTAGCCCTCTCAAGGCGAGGACATGTAGTCCTCTGGAGGTGAGGGCGTGCAGCCCTCTGATGGTGAGGATGTGTAGTCCTCTCAAGGCGAGGACGTGTAGTCCTCTGACGGTGAGGGTAACTAGTACCCAAGGTGAGGGCGTGTAGCCCTCTCAAGGCGAGGACATGTAGTCCTCTGGAGGTGAGGGTGTGCAGCCCTCTGATGGTGAGGACGTGTAGTCCTCTCAAGGCGAGGATGTATAGTCCTCTGGAGACAAGGGTACTAGTACCCAAGGGTTCACCCTTATGAGAAAGCAAGAGATCGACTCATCGAGAGGGTCGGTCATCCCAAATCCACACGACTGGATATTAGATGTAGGATATCTATGCAGTTAACATGATTTTTAGGGATGCAGATGCATGCAACCTTTGTCTTGAAATGCGGTAAATGCAGACTTCATATGAAACAATGCAATGTAATGGAAAGTTTGTACAACGTTCATGACATTCTTTCCCTATTTTGTGATTTTGATTTTGATTTAATTTTTTTGGAAAACACAGATTGACTGTCCTTTTGAAAGAGGTGATAATTCATGCGACCTTATCCTATCTTTTGCAAATCTCTCCGGGAACTCCCTCAAAGTGTATGTTCTTTTTGATTTAGTCACTTGACCATTTTGGAGTGACGGCAATGGAGCCATTTGATGTTTAATCAATCCATCGAAATCCTAGGGTTTGTCCCCCCTTTTTTGTTGAAATCATCGATGGGTGAGAACTTTTGATCGGCCCCTATGTTAACTTGAGGCTCATGCACGGTGCCCCTCATTGCCCCAGTGTAAGGCTTTGAGGTACCAATCGTTTTCTTTCGTCATGACCTTGTAGGAGGGAACCTATTGGGTGAGAACTTCTAATCTGCCCCTAGGTTCACTTGAGGCTCATGCACGATGCCCCTCATTGCCCCAGTGTAAGGCTTTGAGGTACCAATCGTTGTCTTGTTTTCATAGCCTCGTAGTGAGGAAGAATGAAAGAAGCAATTGATTCTTGCAAAAAGAATTTTCCAAGGACGAGAAATAGTTGAAGGATTTTTTGATGGATTAAGTCAAATGACTCCTATGTAGAAGCAAGATGTTTTGATGTCTTGATGATGCTAAAGGATCAAGTGCTTCTAAGTTTTATTCAAGACAAGAATCCAAGAAAGTCAAGATATATGATCAAGTTGATTTCTAGAATCTTTTGGAAGAAGTTTCCAAATTGAAAAAGCAAAAGGTTTGGCCAAAGACTTCTATCCAAATCATTTTAAATTGAGATTTACTCTTTGGTAATCGATTACCAGCAGTTTGAAAATGTTTTAATTCAAATTTTTAAAACCTGTAATCGATTACATAAGTCTTGTAATTGATTACCAGAGGGGATTTTCAGAAAATAATTTCCAAGAGACATATCTATTCAAATGTTTTATGAATGGCCATTCAAATGTTTTAAAGAGAGTTTTCATTGCCCAAACAGTTTTATCCTCTCGAAAGATCAAGAGTTTTTCTGAACTGAAATGTCTTATCCTCTCAAAAAGATTCCTTGGTCAACCACTTGCTTATTCAATAAGGAATTTTTGATTGATCTTCATTTTACAATCTACCTCTTTTACGAGAGACCTCTTCTTCTCTTCTTCTTATTTCTGAAAAGGGATTAAGAGACCGTGGGTCTCTTGTTGTAGAGGATTCCTGAACACAAGGGAAGGGTTATCCCTATGTGCATTGTTAATCCGAAAAGAGAGAGTGATAGTTCAATTGGGGAATAGTCTTTGCATCTTAATTCAACCCCCCTTTTTCTTAAGGTAACTGAGGCCATTTGTCCAACATCCTATTCTCGACAACTCGCTTCTCTAAGAAGACAAACTTTCTGGAATGATAAAATGAAGTCACATGAACGTCTATATTTTTACTTGAAAACACAGTCAATCAAATGCCTTTTTATTTTTTTTTATTTTGAAACTTATTTTTTATTTTGAAACTTATTTGTTTTGAACTTTACTCATTGTTTTACGGCAACCCCACCAACGTGCAAGACGAGTAATCTCTGATTGAACGGTCTTGGAAGTCCAAACTCAGGAGCACAGGTCGCTTGAGCAAACTGACCAATGGCTTGCACTTGAAAATCCTGATGAGTCATTAGAGACATCTAACAACAGTTTTCAAAATTGCCCCATGTGTGGCATCTCTTGTCAATGTCAGGATTTACACGCGATTCTCCTCAAATTTCAGCCAGCCCGCATCAATTAGACCTTGCACCTTACGCCTGAGGGTCATACAGTGCTCAATGGAATGCCCCAGGGCTCCCCCACGATATGCACATGTTGCGTTCGAGTCATATCCTCAGAAAAATGGGGGTTTGAGGGAACCTAGCAGGGGTTATGGCTACCATTGCGTTATCAAGTAGATATGGGAGCAAGTTAGCATATGACACCGGAATTTGGGGTGAATCCTACAGGCTTTTCGCTGCAAAATTCATTTCTTGGTTGGTGTTTTTTTTGGTTTGTGCTAAAGGTGGTCTTCGTCATTGGAAGTGCGGTAGACAGGCTTTGTGGTTGATTTAGGGATGGCCTTTGTGGATAACTGGGTGGTGGGTAAGGAGGTTTGTTATTGGCTGAGTAATGACATTTTTGGGTTGGTGGGAAACTTGGCCGTATAGGAATATCAGTCACAGCATGGGTTTCTCCCTCTTTCTCACCCTTTTCATTTGCCCCAGTTTTCTCATTCGTCCAAGCAGGATGACTAAATTTGCCTTTTTTCAGACCCACATTGATCCTTTCACTGGCAAAGACCAAATCCTCAAAGCTTTGAAGGTGCGTAGCCCACCATCTTTTCATAGTAGAGTATCGATAATGTGTCTACCATCACGATCATCGTCTCCCTTTCCATCATTGGGGGTACCACCTGGGCCGCCAGATCCCTCCACCTTTTGGGCGTGTTCTTTGAAAGATCCGTCCCCCTTTTTGCAAATGTTCTGTAGTTGCATCCTATCCGGAACCATATCAAAATTGTACTGATACTGTCTAACAAAGGCAACCATTAGGTCCTTCCAAGAATGGACTCGGGAAGATTCCAAGTTAGTGTACCAGGTAACAGCTACCCCAGTAAGACTTTCTTGGAAGGAATGTATCAGCAATTCCTCATCTTTTGCGTATTCCCCCATCTTCTGACAATACATCTTTAGATGGTTCTTGGGACAAGTAGTCCCCTTGTACTTGTCAAGGTCCAGCACCTTGAACTTGGGAGGGGTGATGATATTGGGTTCTAGGAACAACTCTTTTAGGTTAGCAAAGGCATAATCTTCACCTCCTTCAATGGCCCTGAGCCTTTCCTCTAGATGATCCAACTTTCCCATTTCTGCCATAGCATGAGGGTTTTTACTTGTCGTGGAATGCAAGAGGTGTAGTTGTGGGTGATACTGAGGGCCTTCCAAAGGGTTTTGTAGGGGTATACCACCAACTGCTTGCCCTTCCGTGGCATATCCGAGGCAAGGCTCGAAGTCGGCTAGATTGTGGTGGGGAATTTCATGTGTCCCCCCCACGGTTTAAGAGACATGTGCATGATCAGTTTGGGGTTGTTGGCTCTCAATGGGTATAGGAGTGGAGTTATTGACATTCTTATTGGGAGTGTACGCCACTTTGGGTGGCGTATAGTTGAGAGGCAAGCCATATGGCGGGAAGGCGTGCTCGTTTTGAATTTGTACATTATGGGGGCTGCCCGTACTTCCCAAATCTTTGCCTACCATATCTGAGGTTGGATGATTCATTTGGTTGATGCCGGATTGGGATATCAGGTTCACCTTAGCAACAACGCTGGTAGCGGCAATTGCAACCGCATTGGCTTCCATTATCTTCTTCACGCTCATCATGGCCTCCATCATTGTGGCCATTTTCTCTTTAATGGCCTCCATGTCGGCCTTCATCTTCTCTTGTATCTCCTCTACTTCACCCATTACTCTAGCTCTAGCACAAGTTCGGTGAGGACGCCGTAAAGCATGTTTTTTTTTTTTTGATAACAATGATTAAGTTCATTTTATTTTATTTTATTTTATTTTTCAAGGAAAGAATGCAATGAGCAATGCAACCAATGAAAAGCATGGATGTATGCGAATGATGTACAGTTGAAGTATTGCGAATTTTTACGCAGGATATGGGGTTGAATCAATTTAGATTTTCAACATGGTCCATGACATCTTTGTCAAGGTGAAACTGGAAGTAACAAGGACATCAACAATCCTAAATATGTTTGGCAGTAGACGAAGCAGTGATGTGACTCGATTCATCTTTTGCCCCAATTTTGCAAGACGGTTACTTCCATATTTCAACTTGACTTGATGAACCTTTTTATAAAAGCATGAGCTTGGTTCAACCCTATAATCCAAGGAATGGCAATTCTGATCGCCAATACTTCAACAACATCTCATAGGGATGAATGACTCGGGCATACTTTAAGCTATGCATGGAAAATGTAATTATGAAATTGAGATGCCCGAAGAAACACCATTTCCTAGTTAACCATGCATTAGGTACCATGTTCAATTATTTTGTTTTGTTGTTGTGTGCTTTTTTTTTTTTTTAGAAATGGGTTTATGATCCCAACATGGTTGGCTCATGGTGCCTAACACATGCAACTAAGAATGTAGTGTGAAGTTTCACGCTTCCCCTTTTTTGTTTTTTGTAGAGGAAAACACAAGGATGAGCAAACATGAAAACAAATGGTATGCAATTTTGCAGATCAAAAAGTTTGTTGAACGCATATGCATGATGATGCCATGACTCATGCAAAATGTGAGGCTGGAATATGATAACGGACAAATGCAGGAACGATATGTTCATTATGATGTTATGAAGAGATACTTATGCGATGCATGATATGAATGCATTTTACGGACACGAGAGCCCGGAAAATTATCTCTTCTTACTTGTGCATTTGGGGGCGCAGTGCCCCATGTGTACAATTAAGAAGGTGATATGGACCTTCCGGCTTCCCGTGACAAAGGACGAGACCAACATACAATGCATGCTAGAGATAAAATGTGGGAGTGACTTGATTTGCACTGATTTTTGGAGTAAAAACGTGGGATAAACTCATTTTTTTTCTAAAAGTTATAACTAGTCAAGATCTGAGCGATAATACAAACTTCCTAGCGGTTTCTAATCATATGGTCCATTAAGTCTATCATATGCTGACAATAGCTGAGAAGTCCGTGGATCTCCTTGGGGGCGGAGTAGGTGTCCGCCATTGCTTTGGCCTTGGCTAGCAATCGGGGAAGTTCTTGACTCTTGTTCAAAGTAAGAGCAAATCGGTCCGTCCACATTGTTGCCTCTTGGTGCAATGAATCAATTACCCTTTCCCTTGCTTCCCTTTCTGCTGATATCTTGGCGTACTCATCCTCTAGCCTTTGCTCGTGAGTCGCCGCTAGATTTAGCTTCTCTTTGCTCTTATCGATGATGGCCCACATATTCCCTTCAGTCTCGCTTAGCTGTTGGGACAAATTTCTTTTCGACCTAAGGCAAGCCTTTAGCTCGTCCTTCAAGATCATGCCTTTGACCCGTGATGATTCCTTTCACCTCTTTGGAGCTTGAGCTCACTATTGCTGCCCTATAAAGCCCCTCAAAACTTTGCTTTGGTCGTGTTCTTCCTTTCGGGCCTTCTTGGTTTCTCGTTCCAAGGCTTCAGCGGTGGCCATATTGACGTCCCTTAGTTCATCATACTCTTTTCAGACTTTGATGGCTATGGACTTGAACTTCTCTTTGACTACCCAGGCTCTTTCAAGCTCTGCCTTTAGGGCTTGTACCTCATCACTTTCTTCCGCAGCTTTAACCTCATCGTCTCTCACAGTCTTTAGATTTGGGAGCCAATCCAAACCTTGTGTTCGGACTCTCAGCCACTTATGATAGCCGCCGATGATCCCATTACTGCTTCCCCTAAGCTCTCTGTCCTTTCTTCACGCCGCATCCCATGCCTTGCGAACTCCTTGGAGTACCCTCGCGTTGTGGTCACTGAAACCTCGTGCGATGAAAGGCGTGATGCTTTCGTTTGATGGCACTCCTCTCATGGGACATCCTTCGCATGAAGATAGAATCCTGATTCTTCCTTCCTTCTAGCGAGGGAACCATTTAACAGACGCCCCTCCATGCTAGCCAAGAGTTGGTGCACAACAAACAATTCTTGCGCCGCTCTTTTCACATCCCCGGTCGAACGTGTCATACATGGCCAAAATGGCGACGACCGGGCTTTCCTTGCCATGATGAAAGGCGAGGAAAGCGTCAATCGCTGCTAGGTCCACTAACCCTTCCATATTCGGAAAGAGGACAACTCCAAAGATCAAAAGCGCCAAGATGTCAATAAAAGAAAGTCCATTCGCCTTGATTTGCCAAGGCCTTTGCCCTTTCCTCCAAACACTTCCTTGGTACTCCGACTACCCCATTCCTGTTTTGCTTTACACGGTCCAACTCTTGTGCTGAGATTTTCACCACCTTGGCAACTCTTGTCGTGGAGGGGTAGAACCCAGAGAAAAGATATGGCTTCCTTCCTCCCAGTGGGCATCCCAGGATTTCTTCAAACTCTTTCACAGTCGGCACTAGCTGGAAGTCCTCAAATGTGAAGCACCTTAGGGGCTGGTCATAATACTGGGAAAGGGATGCAATCGGTTCCATGGAGACTTCTACCCTAGCTAGGTCCCAAATCTTACCATAGGCTTTGCGGAAGGCTTGCCGTTGAAGTTGACCCATTAATTGCCCCAACTTTCGTAAACTGGTGACCTCTAAGCTCTTGATTTTGACTTGATAGAACCTCTTTTTAAGCGAAGGCTTTTGATTTGATCCCATGTTTTACTAAAGTGAAATAAAATCTAGTGCGAATCAAAACTCCGACATCTATCATGGGTGGAATGGATGAATGCATGAAGAAATGCATATGACACAGATGCAATTTACGAATACGGGAGCCCGAGAAATTGTTTCCTTCTTGGATACAACGTTTGGGATGCATGGCACCCAACGTATGTTTTTTAAGAAGGCGACACGGACCCTCCGTCGGTTTGCTAAAGTGAGGGGATCAAAGACGAAACCCACGCATGATGCATATGCGAAAGGCACAACACGAGGATGTACATAGTACGACAATATTCACAAACAAATATAAGCAAAAGGGTATATGATACTTATGCATGGCAGTGTGAAAAATGGCACGCAGCGTGTTTGCTCCGTGCCCCTATTTAAGGGACCTATAAGGGAGAGAGCTAACTAGGCTTTTAGTGATAACCCCCAAGGTAGTCATATCTCTCTTGATGATTTCTAGAGGTATCATCCCCTTCGAAGAACATACTGCAGCAGTAGGGACTACTAGCAACAATATGTTTTCAAAGAGAAAAACTCTAGATGAGGGTTCACTGTAATCAAGCAAGTCGGAGACCTAGCATGATCACGGATTCACCTCCACTCCTTATGTTCCCACGAACCCGGGTATAGGGCCCTTTTTCAACTCACCGTGTGTGCAAATAGTGTTAGTGTTTGTGTGCATCAAATGAATAAATATTTACCTCATGCATACAAAAAAAATGCACGAAAAGCATCAAAGAGTTATATATACAAGAACATAATAAGGGGAAGCCAACAAAGGAGTAAGTCATGGCAAAATTTGCACAAGATTAAATGGCCTAACTCTCTAAAAACAGTCCCCAGTGGAGTCGCCAACTGTCGCAACCTACCCTTCGGCGGGAGGGCGACGCGTGACTCGCGGGATGCGTGTTCCACGAAAGGAATACGCGCGGAGTCGCCACCAACATTTATTTGAGGAAAACGTCGGAAAAACCGGAAAAGACGCGATCTACGAACTTTTAAGTGAAAGGTTCGGGAGTTGTATTTACGCGCGGGGAAGGTAGTAGCACCCCACACGTCCGTCACAAGGGACGACAGCCTTTAATCGAATGTGCAAACATGACTTTGATTTTTACGTTCCCTTTTATGTCCTTATATCCTTTATACCCTTTTTTTTTCTCTTTTTGTGGTCGACAAGGGTGTTTCGCTTTGCTCCTACGTATTCCTCAATTGGGATGAGAAAATCAGACCTACGTAGTTCTTTCGGAACAAAGTGTTTGGTTTAAGTTTGTTTTTTGTCTTTTTTGCAAAATATGTTTTTTATTTGAACAAAAGGTCATTTAAGGTGTTGGACCATTAAACGGTCTTTTGATTTTGAAAGGAGAGAAACGTTAAGGCATTGGACCATTAACGATCTCTTGTTTTTGAAAGGAGAGAAACGTTAAGGCATTGGACCATTAACGACCTCTTGTTTTTGAAAGGAGAGAAACGTTAAGGCATTGGACCATTAACGATCTCTTGGGGTGGTCGACAAAAGCGGGGCTTTTGCTCCTACGTATCCTCAATTGCGATGAGGAAATCAGACCTACGTAGTTCTTGCAAAAGCGGTAAAGTCACATGTTGATTTTATGCTTTTGAACGGTCCATGTTAACCGATAAAAGCAAAGAGGACCGTTTAAGGCGCTGGACCTTAAAACGGTTTTTAGTGATTTTTCGGAAAAAAACTTGATTTGTGAGTTGATTTTAGTCTTAGTTTCACTTTGGTTTATTAATCAATTCATTCAAGGAAACTTCCAAAGAAAAACGTCCGATTGATTTTTTTTATTATTTTATTCAAAGATATTTTGATTATTTTATTATTATTTTTCAAGATATTTTGATTATTTTATTATTATTTTACTTTTTTTGGTTTAACCGAGGTTATAGCGTGAACGATCGGTTAGATTTCGTTTTAACAGTGATTAAACGAGATTACAACACAAATGATCGGTTGAAATTCATTTTATCATTTATTAGACGAGAAAAAGGCTTAAATAAATGGTTAAAGCACGTTAAAAACTAAAGAAAAGAAAACTGAAAGTAAACGAAATTAAAGTGAAAGTACACAAAACAAGAAATGAATTGAAAGTCTCGGATTCGAAAACTTACCCGTTGAAGAACGAAGAACGAACGAAGAACGGATGAAGAACGGTGAAGAACGACGAAGAACGATGAAGAATTTCCACAGAATCGCTTACGGAAGCGTTACGGAAGTACTTCGACTTGATTTTTCTTCACGAAAACGTGTTTTTTGCCCAAAATAGCCGAAATGCATAGCCAAAGGGGTCTTGAACCTTTTGAAACAGCTCCCCCCTCCCCTATTTATAGAAAAAAAGGGAGGTGCTTGCCGCCCAAAGACTTAATGAAGAAGATTTCTAAGCGCACCCGAATTACTAAGTTCACCCCCCTTTTCGTATTTTACGGAAAAGTTACGGAAGCCTTACGGAACTGTTTTCGAATTTGATTTTCATCTTTTTTATCTTCCCTTTCACCAATGTTAAGTGGAATATGCTTACCCAAGGTTTTCGGAAATTTTACGGAAGTATTACGGAAGCCGCGGAAGCCCCGAAAACCATTTTTCAAAAACGTGGAGGACCTTGCCGCCCAGTTGCTTCCTCCTTATGCCACCCAACTTCCAAAATGTTCTGGAAGGGCCTAGATTTGAATTGCTATTTACACCCCTATCTTGATAAGTTCACCCCCTTACCTTTTTTGGTGATTCTTTTTTCGTAAAGTTACGAAAACTTACGAATCTCGTAACGATACTTGTTTTCTTTCCGTAATGTTACGGAACCTTGCGGATTACATAATCATCCCCTTTTTGACTTACGGAATGTTACGGAATCTCACTTAATTATGCAACGATGCTTCCATTTGATTTCCGGTGTGTCACGGAAACTTACGGATTGTGCATCAATATTTTTTGGTTTTCCGGCATGTCCTGGAATTTCACAAATTGCCTAATGATGGGTGCCAAGCATCTCACAAGGACCAAAGAAAGGTCGCATGTCATCAAGCAAAGGTCCCCGAACGAAATTAGGGTATGACACTAACCACACATAGAGAGCCAGTGCACAACAAACAATTCTTGCGCTGCTCTTTTCACATCCCCGGTCGAACGTGTCATATAGGGCAGCTAGCATAGCGACAACCGGGCTTTCCTTGTGGTTATGATAGGCGAGAAAAGCGTCGATCGCTGCCAGGTCCACCAACCCATCCAGATTCGAAAAGAGGACTCCTCCAAAGATCAACAGTGCGAGAACGTCTATGAACGGGGCCCATTCGTTTCTACCTGCCAAGATTCTTGCTTTTGCCTCCAATCATTTTCTCGGTATCCCGACCACCCCATTTTCGACTTGCTTTTGGTGGTCTAATTCCTTCGCCAAGATTTGGAATATTTTAGAAATTCTAGCTAATGAGGGATAGAAACCTGAGAAGAGGTATGGTTTCCTTCCCCCTAGAGGACATCCTAGGATTTCTTCGAATTCTTCCACCATGGGTGATAGTTGGAAGTCCCCAAAAGTGAAGCACCTCAACGGATGATCATAATACTTGGCAAGGGAGGCAATGGACTCTGTGGAGACTTCTACCCTAGCTAGGTCCCAAATCTTACCATAGGCTTTGCGGAAGGCTTGCCGTTGAAGTTGACCCATTAATTGCCCCAACTCTCGTAAACTAGTGACCTCTAAGCTCTTGATTTTGACTTGATAGAACCTCTTTTTAAACGAAGGCTTTTGACTTGATCCCATGTTTTACTAAAGTGAAATAAAATCTAGTGCGAATCAAAACTCCGACATCTATCATGGGTGGAATGGATGAATGCATGAAGAAATGCATATGACACAGATGCAATTTACAAATACGGGAGCCCGAGAAACTGTCTCCTTCTTAGATACAACGTCTAGGGGTAGCAAAGTGCCCCAACGTATGTATTTAAAACGGTGACACGGACCCTTCGTTGGTTTGCTAAAGTGAGGGGATCAAAGACGAAACCTACGCATGATGCATATGCGAAAGGCACAACACGGGGATGTACATAGTACGACAATATTCACAAAAAAATATAAGCAAAAGGGTATATGATACTTATGCATGGCATTTTGAAAAATGGCACGCAACGTGTTTGCTCTGTGCCCCTATTTAAGGGACCTATAAGGGAAAAAGCTAACTAGGCTTTTAGTAATAATCCCCAAGGTAGTCATATCTCTCTTGATGGTTTCTAGAGGTATCATCCCCTTCGAAGAACATATTGCAGCAGTAGGGACTACTAGCAACAATATGTTTTCAAAGAGAAAAGCTCTAGATGAGGGTTCACTGTAATCAAGCAAGTCGGAGACCTAGCATGATCACAGATTCACCTCCACTCCTTATGTTCCCATGAACCCGGGTATAGGGCCCTTTTTCACTCACAGTGTGTGCAAATAGTGTTGGTGTTTGTGTGCATCAAATGAATAAATATTTACCTCATGCATACATTTTAAAACGCACTAAAAGCAACAAAGAGTTTATATACACAAGTACATAATGAAGGAAAACAACAAAGGAGTAAGTCATGGTAAAGCATTTGCACAAGATTAAATGGCCTAACTCTCTAAAAATTGTCCCCAGTGGAGTCGCCAACTGTCGCAACCTAACCTTCGGCGGGAGGGCGACGCGTGACTCGCGGGATGCGTGTTCCACGAAAGGAATACGCGCGGAGTCGCCACCAACGTTTATTTGAGGAAAACGTCGGAAAAACCGGAAAAGACGCGATCTACGAACTTTTAAGTGAAAGGTTCGGGAGTTGTATTTACGTACGGGGAAGGTATTAGCACCCCACACGTCCGTCCCAAGGGACGACAGCCTTTAATCGAATGTGCAAACATGACTTTGATTTTTACGTTCCCTTTTATGTCCTTATATCCTTTATGCCCTTTTTATATTTTTTTCTTTTTTGTGGTCGACAAGGATGTTTCCCTTTGCTCCTACGTATTCCTCAATTTGGGATGAGAAAATCAGACCTACGTAGTTCTTTCCTATCAAGTGATTCTTTTTACTTAAGTGGTGATCATTTTAAGGCGTTGGACCTTAAAAATGATCCATTTTACTTAGTGAGAATTTGAAATGACAAACTTCAAAAGCCTATTTTTTATGGACGAGCTTGACTAGGCGAGTTGATTTTAGCCTTAGTTTCACTTTAGTTATTAATCAATTCGATTAAGAATGAGAAATCCCAAAGAGCAAAAGTCCGATTGATTTTCCGCTTTATTTTGCTAAAAGATGTGTTTTTTTTATTATATTATTTTTACCTCTTTTTGATTTCCAACGTGGTTACGGCACGACCGAACGGTCGGAATTCATTTTAACCGAAGTTAACGGATAATACAATTCAAACGTTCGGTGGAAATTTATTTTATTTTTAAGTTAAGCGAGAAATGACTTAAGTAAAATGGCTTAAGCACGTCAACAGAGGGTATAAAAAGTAAACAAAACGAGAATAGAAATACACAAAACACAATGTGGACCACCATGGGTGCATAGAATGAATCGAAAAGCTTGGTTCGAGGTACTTACCCGTTGAAGATCGAAGAACGATGAAGAACGAATGAAGAACGTCGAAGAACGGTCGAAACCTTTGCGAAATTCTTCACGGAAAACGTTACGGAAACGTTTCGGAAGCGCCTCGGCTTAGATTTTCTTCACGGAAACAATTTTTCCAAGCAAATTCGAAAGAGAGAGAAATGCCTAAGGGGCTGAACCCTTTTCTTCTTCACTTCCTCCCCTATTTATAGCAAAATAGGGGAGGTGGTTGCCGCCCAGCTCGCCCAGGCGAGCCAGGTTGCTTCCTCCAGAAGCAACAGCCTTCTGGAGGAATATTCTGGAGGGCCCAAGTGGGCCTGGGTGCTATTTGCACCCCCATTTTTACTAAGTACACCCCCTCTGCTTTTTTTGGGTGATTCTTTTTTTCGTAAAGTTACGGAAACTTACGAATTTCGTAACGATACTTGTTTTCTTTCCGTAATGTTACGGAACCTCACTTAATTATGCAACGATGCTTCCATTTGGTTTCCGGTGTGTCACAAAAACTTATGGATTGTGCATCAATATTTTTTTTGGTTTTCCGGCATGTCCTGGAATTTCACAAATTTCCTAATGATGGGTGCCAAGCACCTCACAAGGATCAAAGAAAGGTCGCATGTCATCAAGCAAAGGTCCCCGGACGAAATTAGGGTATGACAAGGGGCAACTGTCATACCCTAATTTCATCCAGGAACCATCGTTTGTGAGGATGCGGACCTCGTTTGACCACTTCCAAACACTTGAGACTCGTCCCCATGGAATCCATAAAGTTCTGAGATGTTCCAGAAAAGAAACGGTAAAAAACACAAAAAATGGGGGTGTGCTTAGTAAAATTGGGGGGTGTAAATAGACCGTCAAGCACCACTTTTTTTCTGGAGATGATTTTTTGTTGGCACATGGATCTCAATTGGTCACTTCGAAAACTAAACACTCATCGCCGTGAAATCCATAAGGTTTCAAAAAGAAAACAGCCAAAAACACAAAAACGGGGGGTGAACTTATCAAACATAGGGGGTGTGCTCAGGAAACTTCATCTAGAACATTGAAGGTGGGGTGAACTAATCAATTGGAGGGTGCTCTCAGGAAACTTAATCAGTAAGCAACCCTGAAAGGGGGTGAACTTATCAATTGGGGGTGCGCTCAAGAATCTTCCTCAAGAAGCCTCTGGGTGGCAATCACCTACCCTTTTCTCCTATAAATAGGGGAAGAGGGTTGAGTTTATGGATCCAACAATTTTTGCACTAAGCTTTCACTTGAAATTAGTGAGGACAAGAGGAAGAAGGAAAAAAATCCAAGCTAAGGTGCTTCTGTAACGCTTCCGAGACGTTTCCATGAGCGATTCCGTGGAAGTTCTTCGCTGTTCTTCGTCATTCTTCATTCGTTCTTCGTCTTCAATAGGTAAGTTTTCGAATACGAGGCTTTCAATTCATTCTTGTTTTCTTTGCTTTCATTCTTCATCTTGTTTACTTTCGGTATTCTTTTCTTCCGCTTTTAACGAGCTTTCAACCGTTTATTTAAGCCGTTATCTCGTTTAATAATTGATAAAATGAATTTCAACCGATAATTTGTGTTGTAATCTCATTCAATCATTGTTAAAATAAAATTCAACTAATCGTTCATGTTGTAACCTCGGTTAAATCGAAAAAAGCAAAATAATAATAAAATAATCAAAATATCTTTGAAAACAATAATAAAATAATAAAAATATCTTTAAAAATAATAATAAAATAATCAAAATATCTTTGAATAAAATAATCAAAAAAATCAATCGGACATTTTTCTTTGAAAGTTTCCTTGAATGAATTGACTAATAACCAAAGTGAAACTAAGGCTAAAATCAACTCACAAACCAAGCTTTGTCTACAAAAAGTCACTTAAAACCGTTTTAAGGTCCAATGCCTTAAACGATCCTCTTTGCTTTTATTGGTTAACATGGGTCGTTCAAAAGTATAAAATCAATACATAAACTTTACAGCTTCTCAAGAACTACGTAGGTCTGAGTTCCTCATCGCAATTGAGGATACGTAGGAGCAAAAACCCCTCTTTTGTCGACCACCCCAAGAGATCGTTAATGGTCCAACGCCTTAACGTTTCTCTCCTTTCCAAAACCAAGAGATCGTTAATGGTCCAACGCCTTAACATTTCTCCCCTTTCAAAACCAAGAGATCATTAGTGGTCCAACACCTTAACGTTTCTCTCTTTTTCAAAAATCAAAAGATCATTTAAAGGTTCAACGCCTTAACGTTTCTCTCCTTTTCAAAAATCAAAAGATCATTTAAAGGTCCAATGCCTTAAACAACTTTTGTTCGGTTAAAATATATCTTGCAAAAAAAGGATAAAAACAACTTAACCAACGTTTAGTTATGAAAAAACTACGTAGGTCTGATTTCCTCATCGAAATTGAGGAATACGTAAGAGCGAGGGAAACACCCTAGTCGACCACAAAAAGATAAAAAATACAAAAAGACCCATAAAAAGCAAAAAAACATAAACGTTGCACGATTAAAGTACGTAGTTTTGAAGTCATATTTGCACACTTGATTGAAGGCTACCGTCCCTTGTGACGGACGTGTGGGGTGCTAATACCTTCCTCGTGCGTAAAAACAACTCCCGAACCTTGCACGATTAAAGTTCGTAGACCACATGTTCCAATTTTTCTGACGTTTTCCTCAAATAAACGTTGGTGGCGACTTCGCACGCCTTCCTCCCTTGGAAGACGCACCCGTGAGCCTTCGCGTCACCCTCCCGCCGAAGGCTAGGTCACGACATATAGATAGCAGAAATACCTTGCCAATATGTATATATGTTATGATAGGTAGCCAAAATGCTTTGCAAATATGTATATATGTTAGATAGGTAGCAAAAAATGCCTTGCAAAATGTATATGTATGTTGAATAGGTAGCATAGAAAAAATACCTTTCAAGCAAAATGTGTACATGTGTTATATAGGTAGCAAAAATGCCTTGCAATATGCATATATGTGGGTGAATCATGAAAGTGGCTAGCAAAATGTATATGTATGTGAATCATGAAAAAGCCTTGCAAAGGTAGGTGTATGTGAATATGTATCATGAAAATGCCAAAGAATGTGTGCGTATGTATGTGGATATGTAGCATGAAAATTCTTATCAAAATGTAGGTATGTGTCATAAAATGCCTTTCACCAGATGTATGTATGTGCATTTGCATTTGTCATAAAATAACCCATGCATCGATATGTAAGTTTTTCTAATTACATGTTGACATTTGCATTTGTTAGGAAAAAGGGTGCACCATTTTTTTTTTTGGTTGGCCTTTATTGTGATAAATTGATGTTTCTTGTAAACTAACTTTACAAATGTGTCCTTGCAGGAAATGGTTCCAAAGAAGCTCCCAACCAAGAGGTCCAAGAAGAATGCCACTTGAGAGGGTTCCAGAGCGGCCTCGCAGGCAGATATGGACTTTGACGGACACAGGTTTAGGAGCGCGAACCACCAGCAACGGTTTGAGGCCATTAAAGGCTGGTCATTCCTTAGAAAGAGGCGAGTTCAGCTGAGGAACGAGGAGTATGCTAAGTTCCAAAAGGAGATAGCCCAGAGGCGATGGGCCCAACTCACATCACCCATGGCTAAGTTCCATCCGGAGATAGTCATGAAGTTGTATGCTAACACTTGGCCTATAGAAGAAGGAGTTAGAGACAAGCGCTCCTGGGTGAGGGGCCAATGGATTCCCTTCGATGAGGATGCCATCAATCACATTCTGGGGCATCCACTGGTTTTGGAGGAAGGTCAGCGCTGTGAGTTCTCTCAGAGGAGGAGTGATGTAGCTCCACGTGGAGCTTGTAGGCCTTGGATCTTCTTCATCAATGGATTCCTTTACTTCTTAAGGTCTGATTGAAGCGGAATGGAGAAGGAGAAAGATGAATGGAGATGCCACTTCAAGTAGAAGATGAGTCTAGAAGAAGCTCACCACCATAGGAAGCCATGGATAAGAGCTTGAAGGTAGAAGAACATGAATGAAGGGAGAGGAAGAGAAGAGCATGAAATTTAGTGCCTCTGAAGAAGTCTGAACTTTGATGTTTAACTCTGAAATGATCAAAGTTAAAAAAACTGCACACACATGACCTCTTTTTATAGCCTAAGTGTCACACAAAATTGGAGGAAAATTTGAATTTCAATTCAAATTTCACTTGAATTTGAAATTGAATTTGTGGAGCCAAATTTTGGAGCCAAAATTTCACTAATTATGATTAGTGAATTTCAGTTATGGTTCAACCCACTAATCCAAGATCAATTCCAAGATTCTCCACTAAGTGTGCTTAGGTGTCATGAGGCATGTAAAGTATGAAGGACATGCACAAAGTGTGTCTATATGATGTGGCAATGGGGTGTAGTAAGCAAATACTCACCTCCCCCTCTAAAATTTAATTGGATTGGGCTTCTACCAATTCAATTAAATTTATTTCCCAACACACACATCAAATATTCACTTAGTGCATGTGAAATTACAAAACTACCCCTAATACAAAAACTAGTCTAGGTGCCCGAAAATACATGGGCTGAAAAATCCTATATTTCTAGGATACCCTACCTACATTATGGAGCCCTAACTACAAGGACCAAATACAATGACATCCAAATCTAATATGTACAAAGATAATTGGACCCAACCTTGGCCCATGGGCTCAGAAATCTACCCTGAGGTTCATGAGAACCATAGGGCCTTCTTCAGCAGCTCTAGCCTAATCCTCTTGGAGCCTCTTGCTCATGGCTCTAGTGACTGGTCCCTTCCTAGGGAGGATTGCATCAAGGAGTCAGGCCTCCGGCTTCGATCATGAGGCTATCAGTCAGTTGCTATGCATTTCGGGGCAGGACTTTGCCCAGAGCGTAGCGGGGAGACGAGTGTGGATCATGCGCACTAGCTTCACCACCATCACACAGATCTGGATGACATTGTTGCTTAGCAACATTCTCCCCAACGACCATAACTCGGACCTCCCCCTGCAGAAGTGTCAGTTGGTTTATGCCATCCTGACTCAGGTGAGTGTCCATGTCGCCCAATTGATCTCTGATCCTATTTACCAGTTTGCAGGGATTACGCCTTTGAGACACCCAATGGACCTAGAGAAGTCCAATAGGGCCCTGGGGTTTCCTGCTCTGATTACAGGCCTCTGTCAGTTCTATGGAGTGGTGGTCACCCCCATCAAGCTCATCCGGCCTCCCATCAGTAGGGTCATCATCGAGAAGTACTGCATGCCCAGGCAGGTGCAGGGTCAGGCATCGTAGCAGCCAGAGGAGGACCAGCAACAGCTAGCAACAGATGCACCACCGTCGCTTCTAGAGGAGGTACCCTCTCTAAGGTCCATCTCCGACCACCTGCGGAGGATAGAACTTTAGATGCACAGGTACATGCAACACGTGACTAGCCAGCAAGCAGCTAATCACAGGGGGCAAGTGCAGCTGAACGAGACATTCTATAGGTACAACATGCACCAGCAGAGTCAGGACCCCAGTCCTTTCCCTTGGCCAACCCCCGAGCAATTTGGGGCCACAGTGGCCTGGCTAGGGGATGAGACCGATTTTGAGATGTGAGCAGGACCTGCGGGGGCCCCTAGGGGTGACGAAAGAGCTCAGGATGATGGCGACATGGCTGACGTGTTGGACTTCTCCATTTGATGAGGCGAGGTTGCACGGTCGGGACCGTCGAAAATTGTGATTTTGTTTTTTATTGATGTTATTGCTTTCAGTTGTTATTTTGTTATTTCATTGTGATAAAACTGAATTTGATGTTATTGTTTTTAGTTGTTATTTTGTCTGTTTCATTGTGATAAAACTGAACTTGGTGTTATTGCTTTCAGTTGTTATTTCATTGTGGTAAAGCTGAACTTGATATTATTGCTTTTAGTCATTTGTTATCTCATTTTTGACTAATTTTAACGCTTCTAGCATATTGTCGTATGTACTTTGTGATGGTTTGTCTGAAATGCCAAAAAATAAGGGCTCTTGTGTATTTTCATTCGCACGCCTTTTATTCCTTTTGATAAAGTGTAATCTCGGTTACCAACTTTGCTCGGGTTACAAACCTTTTCTAACACAAAAGAGAGAAAAAAAATTTGCTTGAAAGAAAAAGCTAAAAAAAACTAAAAGCCAACACGCTTTTGAAAGAAAATAACCGCCAGTTTTCTTTGGAAAATTCACAAGTCGAAACATAAAAAGATTTTTGGAAAAAAATGTGTGCGCCGGAAGGGTGAATGCAATGAAGATTTTTCCCGAAGCTCTGAATGGACTCGAATGTGTGCGTAACTTGATAAAAAGAGCATTTTTAAGAAACACTAGGTTGATTTGAATGGGGGAAACAAACCTTAAGCCTTAGTGTTTATATGGCCACAAAGCTTTATGTATGAGTGTCCACATCGATGTATGCATGATCAGTTTTGCATAAATTTCTAATCATCATTGTTATATGCTTGTCATGGAAATGGTTTGGGGAATTCCCTTATTCTTGAACCGCTTGTTCAAACAAATATACCAACATATATGTATGTTTAGGTAGCAAGATACCTTAGATATGCATGTATATAGCAAAAATATCTCACAAAACATATATATGTATGTTTAGGTAGCAAGATACCTTGGATATGCATGTATATAGCAAAAATATCTCACAAAACATATATATGTATGTTTAGGTAGCAAGATACCTTGGACACGCATATATATAGCAAAATACCTCACAAAAATATACATATGTTTAGGTAGCAAAATACCTCGTGGAAAAAGAAAAAGGAAAGAAGAAAGAGGAAATGAACAAATGATAAAAAAAAGAGGAAAAGGAAAAGGGAGCAAGTAAGAAAAGAAAAAGAAGGAAGAAAAAAAGGAAATAAATAAAAATAAAAAGTTGTCTGGCTAAAACCAACATGCTTTTGAAAAGAGGTAATTTCCATCTTTTCTTTGAAAAAATTCACTGATCATAACCAGTTTTTGAAAAAATGTGTGTACACCTGAAGGGTAAATGCTGTGAAAGTTTTTCCGAACACCAAAGATAGACTCGAATGAGTGCACAAATTGATAAAAGAACATATTTTGGAAATACTGGGTTGACTAAAATAGAGAAAATGAATTATGAGCCCTAGCATCACATGACCAAAAAATTTTCGACACTTGAGTGTCCACATAGGTGCATGCATGATTAGTTTTGCATAAAATTTCCAAATCATCATTGTTGCATTTGTGTCATGGAAATAATGTGGGACATCCCCTTTTATCCTTGAAGCAAACCAAACCCTGACATATATCATGTCCAGCCATGCTACAAGCCTTGAGCCAAAATCCCAACTTACCATAAACCTTGACCTAGGGTGAGAATATCAATCCTTGCCCTCGGAAGAAAACACAAAAAGAAGGAAAACACCCAGGGAGAAAGCAAAAAAGGAAAGAAAATTCCTAATTAAAAGAGGGAGAGAAAGCAAAAAAAAAAAGAAAGAAAATCCACGATCAAAGATCGGAAGAAAACAGAAGAAACATGCAGAAAGGTCTTTGGACCAGACAATATCTGAACAATACAGAATTGTCACCAAGAAAACAAAAAAAAAAAAGGAAGAAAGGAAACCATGACCTAAAGTGGTCCTCTCCCTTTGATTGCCAACCAAAATCCTGTGCGTTAGTGACTTGTTCACCTCACACTAAACAAAAACAGAAAAGGAAAAGGCCAAAAACATTCAAAGCCAAAATTCCCACAAAAAAAACACCATTCCCAAGAAAAGTCCTATTGATCCATGATCACGCATGTAATCTTTGATTTGATAGGAAATGATTTGCAAAATCAAGTCATGACATATCTATGGTTCGGAATTAGGACGAAACACTTACCTGTGTGAGATTAATACACTTTGAGTGATTTTCTTCTATTTTTGTTGAACCCAGTGTTTCCTCTAAATGGTCATTTAGAAACGAAATGCTAAACATCCAAAATATCATTTGTGGTTATGAGAAGATTTCATCAGCATACTCCCCTTCCCCGGTCGACACATTGTTTTTCATCCGAAAAATATATGCTGCTCTGATTGGTTAGAAGTTTTCTCTCTTTACTAAAGCATGTTCGCATTTTAGTGAAGAAAACACCGAGACAATTTTTAGTCTCACTAGTTATCCAGAACTACGTAGGTCTGAGTTCCTCCTTGAAGATACGTAGGAGCAAGAGCCTCACTTTTGTCGGCCGCCCCCCACAATTTCTGTCATACTGACATTGGAGTCACGTGACAGGCGGAGATACCTGAGTGGCTATCCATTTAAACTTTATTTTGCTATCTCTAAGACTCTAAGCATGATAGCACGCAGAGACTAACGTCGTCTTCTGCACCCTTTGTCAATTGCGGCCAATAAACCCGTTGACACGCGAAAATTTACGTCATCTTCTACACAGACAATATCTGTCATACTGACGCTGGAGTCACGTGACAGGCGGAGATACCCGAGTGGTTATCCATTTAAACTTTCTTTTGCTATCTCTAAGACTCAAAGCATGATAGCAGACAGAGACTAACGTCGTCTTCTACACCCTTTGTCAATCACGGCCAACAAACCCGTTGACACGCGGAGATTTACGTCATCTTCTACGCAGACAATTTCTGTCATGCTGACACTGGAGTCACGTGACAGGCAGAGATACCCGAGCGGTTATCCGTTTAAACTTTCTTTTGCTATCTCTAAGACTCAAAGCATGATAGCATGCAGAGACTAACATCGTCTTCTGCACCCTTTGTCAATCGCGGCCAACAAGCCCGTTGACACGCGGAGATTTACGTCATCTTCCACGTAGAGAATTTCTATCATACTGACACTGGAGTCACGTGACATACGGAGATACCCGAGTGGTTATACGTTTAAAACTTTACTTTGCTATCTCTAAGACTCAAAGCATGATAACAAGTTGGGTGGTAAACGTGCATAGACAAATTCTACGCCCTTTATCATTCAAGCACAGCAACCTGAGTGGGTAAACGCGCAGAGACAGATTCTGTGCCCTTCATCATTCAGGAACAACAAGCTGAGTGGGTAAACCCACAGAAATAGATTTTGCACCCTTTATCATTCAAGCACAACAAGCTGAGTGGGTAAACGCGCAGAAACAGATTTTGCACCCATTATCATTCAAGAACAATAAGCTGAGTGGGTAAACACGCAGAAACAGATTTTGCGTCCTTTATCATTCAAGCACCACAAGCTGAGTGGGTAAACACGTAGAGACAGATTCTGCGCCCTTTATCATTCAGGAGCAGCGAGGCGGGTGATAAACGCACAGAGACAGATTTTGCGCCCTTTGTCATTCAGATTTCACAAGTTGGGTGATAAACGCGCAGAGACAAATTCTGCGCCCTTTCTCATTCCGCACACCTTCTCGTCGCCCAGGCTTGATCGTGTCCAACAAAATGCAGAGACAAATTATGGTCATTCTGCGTCTTGTATCAACCAAGAGGAAAAAATTCGACAGTATCAGGATGATGTGTCGGTACTGATCATTTTCAAATTTTTGCAGGTTCCCTTGGCAGGGAGGTTCACTAGCCGAATGGAGTTTCGCTCGAACGAAATTAGTGTCTTATCTTTACTTCCCTTTTATCTCCAATAAAAGACAAGTAAAGAGGGGCAACTATCATACCCTAATTTCGTCCGGGGACCATCCGTTGTTGGGATGCGACCCTCATTTGATCACTTCGAGGTACTTGGCACCCATCGTTAGGCAATTCATGAAGTTCCGTGACATGCCGGAAGTCAAAAGGAAGCATTGCAGCACAATCCATGAAGTTCCGTGACATGCCAGAAATTAAAAGGAAGTGTTAGTGCGCAATCCGTAAAGTTCCGTAACGTTCCGGAAGGCAAAAAAGGGGATGATTACGTAATCCGTAAGGTTTCATAACATTACGGAAACAAAACAAGCATCGTCAAGAAATTCGTAAAGTTTCGTAACGTTACGGAAAAAGAATCACCAAAAAAAGGTAGGGGGTGTACTTAGTAAAAATAAGGGTGCAAATAGCAACCAGGCCCACTTGGGCCTTCCAAAAAATTCTTCCAGAAGGCAGTTGCTTCTTGTCATACCCTAATTTCGTCCGGGGACCTTTGCTTGATGACATGTGACCTTTGTTTGGTCCTTGTAAGGTGCTTGGCACCCATCATTAGGCAATTTGTGAAATTCCGGGACATGCCGAAAAACAAAAGAAAATATTGATGCACAATCCGTAAAGGTTCCGTGACACACCGGAAATCAAATGGAAGCATCGTTGCATAATTAGTGAGGTTTCGTAACATTCCGTAAGTCAAAAGGGGATGATTATGTAATCCGCAAGGTTCTGTAACATTACGGAAAGAAAACCAGTATCGTTACGAAATTCGTAAGTTTCCGTAACTTTACGAAAAAAGAATCACAAAAAAAAAAGCAGAGGGGGTGTACTTAGTAAAGTTGGGGGGTGCAAATAGCACCCAGGCCCACTTGGGCCCTCCAGAAGATTCCTCCAGAAGGCTGTTGCTTCTGGAGGAAGCAACCTGGCTCGCCTGGGCGAGCTGGGCGGCAACCATCTCCCCTATTTTGCTATAAATAGGGGGGAAGTGAAGAAGAAAAGGGTTCAGCCCCTTAGGCACTTCTCTCTCTTTCGAATTTGCGTGGAAAAATTGTTTCCGTGAAGAAAATCTAAGCCGAGGCGCTTCCGAAACGTTTCCGTAACGTTTTCCGTGAGGACTTTCGCAAAGGTTTTGACCGTTCTTCGACGTTCTTCATTCGTTCTTCATCGTTCTTCGATCTTCAACGGGTAAGTACCTCGAACCAAGCTTTTTGATTCATTCTATGTACCCGTGGTGGTCCACATTGTGTTTCGTGTATTTTTATTCTCATTTCATTTACTTTTTATAGCCCCTCTTGACGTGCTTAAGCCATTTTACTTAAGTCATTTCTCGCTTAAACTAAAAATAAGATAAATTTCCACCGATCGTTTGAATTGTATTATCCGTTAACTTCGGTTAAAACGAATTCCGACCGTTCGGTCGTGCCGTAACCACGTTGGAAATCAAAAAAAGAGGTAAAAAAATAATATAATAATCAAAAAATATCTTTTAGTAAAATAAAGCGGAAAATCAATCGGACGTTTTTTTTTTCTCTTTGGGATTTCTCATTCTTAATCGAATTGACTAAATAACTAAAGTGAAATTAAGGCTAAAATCAACTCGCCTAGTCAAGCTCGTCCATAAAAATAGGTTTTTGAAGTTTATCATTTCAATTTCTTGCTAAGTAAAATGGATCATTTTCAAGGTCCAACGCCTTAAAATGACCACCTTTTAAGTAAAAAAGAATCACTTGATAAGAAAGAACTACGTAGGTCTGATTTCCTCATCGCAAATTGAGGAATACGTAGGAGCAAAGGGAAACACCCTTGTCGACCACAAAAAGAGAAAAATATAAAAAGGGTATAAAGGATATAAAGACATAAAAAGGGAACATAAAAAAATCAAAGTCATGTTTGCACATTCGATTAAAGGCTGTCGTCCCTTGTGACGGACGTGTGGGGTGCTAACACCTTCCCCGTGCGTAAATACAACTCCCGATCCTTTCACTTAAAAGTTCGTAGATCGCGTCTTTTCCAGTTTTTCCGACGTTTTCCTCAAATAAACGTTGGTGGCGACTCCGCGCGTATTCCTTTCGTGGAAAACGTATCCCGCGAGTCTCGCGTCGCCCTCCCGCCGAAGGGTAGGTTGCGACACTTCTAAAGGAAGCAACCTAGCTCGCCTGGGCGAGTTGGGTGGCAAGCTTCTCCCCCATTTTCCTATAAATAAGGGGAGAAGTGAAGGGAAAAAATGTTTAGCCCTCCTGATAATTCAAGAATCACTTGAAATTAGGGAAAAAAATTGTTTCCGTGACGAAAATCCAAGCCGAGGCGCTTCCGTAACGTTTCTGTGGGTGATTTCGCGAAGATTTTAAACTGTTCTTCGACGTTCTTTGTTCGTTCTTCATCGTTCTTCAGTCTTCAACCGGTAAGTTCCCGAAATCGAACTTTTCAATTCATTCTATGTACCCTTAGTGGTCCTCATTTGTTTTCACGTGCTTTTATTTTCATTTCATTTACTTTCCGTACCCCCTTTTGACGTACTTTAGTCATTTACTTAAGTTATTTTCTCGCCTAATCAAAAATAAAATAAATTTCCACCGATCATTTGAATTGTAATATCCGTTAATTTCTGTTAAAATGAAATCTGACCGTTCAGTCATGCCGTAACCACGTTGGAAACCGAAAAGAGGTAAAATAATAATATAATAATCAAAAATATCTTTTAGTAAAATAAAACAAAAAAATCAATCGGACATTTTTCTTTGGGATTTCTCTTTCTTAATTGAATCCACTAATAACCAAAGTGAAACTAAGGCAAAAATCAATTCATAAACCAAACTTTTTGTCATTGCCTAAAAAAGCCATTTTCAAAGGTCCAACACCTTTAAATGGTCTTTTCCGCTTTTATTGGTTAAGTGTAGATTTCTAAAAAGGTCTAAAATCAATATGTAACTTTGTTACCTCTTTCAAAAATAAAGAAATCATTAATGGTCCAATGCCTTAATGTTTTCTCACTTTTCAAAAGAATCGTAAGATTGTCTAATGGTCCAACGCCTTAAATGACCTTTCATTAAAAAAAAACATATCTTGCAAAAACGGATAAAAAATAACTTAACCAAAACGCTTTGTTCACAAAAGAACTACATAGGTCTGATTTTGTCATCACAATTGAGGAATACGTAGGAGCAAAGGGAAACGCCCCTGTCGACCACAAAAAGATAAAAACATAAAAATGCATAAAAAGACATAAGAACGTAAAAAGGAAAAACAATATAAATTGAAGTCATATTTGCACATTTGATTAAAGGCTGCCGTCTCTTGTGACGGACGCGTGAGGTGCTAATACCTTCCCCGTGCGTAAATACAACTCCCGAACCTTTCACTTAAAATTCGTAGACCACGTCTTTTCCGATTTTTCTGACGTTTTCCTCAAATAAACGTAAGTGGCGACTCCATGCATATTCCTTTCTTGGAACACGCACCCACGAGTCACACGTCGCCCTCTCGCCAAAGGGTAGGTTGCGACAACAACCAAGTGGATGTACCCTCCACTCGAACTGATCCAGAAGAGATGTACCCTCTCTTGTTCTCAGTTACAACAACCCAAGTAGATGTACCCTCTACTTGTACCACAAAGGATGTACCCTCCAATGTGTTAAGGCAAAGTTCTCAGGCGGTTAGTCCTTTGAAACTTTGTGAAGGGGAAACAAAAGATATCTCAGGCGGTTAGTCCTTTGAAATCTTTTGTTTATGGGAAAGGGAAGAATCAAAAGAATTCTTTGACAAGGGAGAAGGGAGACACAAAAGAATTCAGGCAGTTAGTCCTTTGCTCTTTTGGAAAAGGGAGAAGAGAGACACAAAAAGAATTCAGGTGATTTGTCCTTGGCGAATTCTTTTTGGCAAAGGGAGAAGAGAGACACAAAAGAATTCAGGCGATTAGTCCTTCATTCTTTTGGAAAAGGGAGAAGAGAGACACAAAAAAAATTCAGGCGGTTAGTCCTTGGCGAATTCTTTTTGGCAAAGGGAGAAGAGAATGAAAAAGATGAATAGCACACTTTTGTTTTCTGTGAAAGAACAAAGTTTCGGAAACCAGAAAACTAAGAAAGCTTTTGGCAAAGGAAGAAGAAGAAGAAGTTCAAGAAGATGTTCAAAGAGATTCAAAGGCTGTAAAAGAATATATATAAAGTTGTAATTATTGTTCTTCAAATGCAAGTCAAGGTCTTGCTTTTATAGACTCTTCATGTCTGGTCAAGAAAACCATTAGAAGAGTTATAACCTTCAGAAAAACCTGAAAACCATTGGAAGAGTAATATCTCTTGATTTTTATTCAAAACTTGTCACTGGTAATCGATTACCAAAACCATATAATCAATTACACAAAGCTTTTTATGAAAGGATGTGACTCTTCACAATTGATTTTGAATTTCAATGTTTAAATACACTGGTAATCGATTACCAATACCTTGTAATCGATTACACCATTTTGAAATCAATTGGAATGTTGCAAATTCAGTTGAAAGCTTTTGAAATCAAACTTTGCCACTGGTAATCGATTACTAGAGAGTAAAAACTCTGGTAACTTAGAAAATTTTGAGAAAAACTCTTTTGGAAAACAAAACTATGCTATGTTTGTTTTTTGAAAAATCTCTTCAATACTTCCCTTGTGAAGTCTTCTTGATTTCTTCTCTTGAAACTTGAATTCATCTTCTCTTGAATCTTGAAATCAAACTTCTCTTGATTCTTGAATCTTCTTGATTTCTTTTCATGAAACTTGAAATTAAACTTGATCTTGAACTTGTTGACTCAATCTTGAAATCATTCTTTGGGCTTTTTGTCATCATCTTTGTCATTATCAAAACTACTTGAATCAACTTGATTCATCATCATGAAGCTTGCTTCTACAGCGCTTCTGTATTGTTTCCATGATCAATTCTGTGACCGTTCTTCATTCATTCTTCGATCTTCAACCGGTTAGTTTTCTATTTTGAAGCTTTGAATTCATTCTATGCACCCTTAGGGATCCATCCTTGCTTTGCATGCCTTCATCTTCATTTTTCTACCATCGATGATCTTTTTCTTTGTTTTAAGCGAGTTTCGGCCGATCGTTTAAGCCGTAATCTCACTTCATCAATGTTAAAATGAATTTCAACCAATCGTTTATGTTGCAGTCTCGTTTAATCACCGTTAAAATAAAATTCAACCGATCATTTGTGCTATAACCTCGGTTAATCATCTAAAAAATAAGTTTCAACCGGTCATTTACTTTGAAAGTTCTCTTTAAGTGAGTTGGAAAATAACCAAGTGAAACCAAAACTAAAATCAACTCATAATCAAGCTTTTGCTCACAAGAAAATCTCTTGAATCTGTTCAAAGGTCCAATGCCTTAAACCATCTTTTTACTTTTATCGGTTAAAACAAACCGTTTAAAAGTCTAAAATCAACACTCCACATCACTTTCTTACTTGTCAAAGAACTACGTAGGTCTGAGTTCCTCATCGTAATTCAGGATATGTAGGAGAAAGAGCCCTGCTTTTGTCAACCCCAAAAAGATAAAAAAATGTAAAAAGGGAAAATAAAATAAAATTGAAGTCATGATTTTGCACATTTGATTAAAGGCTACCGTTCCTTGTGACGGACGTGTGGGTGCTAATACCTTCCTCGTACGTAAACAACTCCCGAACCTTTTATTCTTAAAATTCGTAGACCGCTTTTGGTTTTTCTAACATTTTCCTCGAATAAACATTGGTGGTGACTCCGCACATCACCCCCCCCCCCCCCCCGTCAAAGGGTAGGTTGCGACAGCCGACAACTCCAATCCCAGCACAAGCACCAATTCAGAATGGAATTTTCCAACAAAGAAGCCTGTAGAGTTCACCCCAATCCCAATGTCGTATACTGACTTGCTGTCATCCTTGATCACCAACCAAATGGCGGTGGTGAGCCCCGGGAAGATCTACCAATCTCCCTTCCCTCGATGGTACAACCCTAATGCAACCTGCACTTATCATGGGGGTGTCCCGGGGCATTCAATAGAACAATGTGTGGCCCTCAAACACAAGGTCCAAAGTTTGATTGACGCAGGGTGGCTGACATTCCTAGAGGACAACCCAAATGTAAGGATGAATTGATGCAATCCTACCCCCCAAGGGTATTGGATAGAAGACTCCAAGAAGCTTGGGCTAGAGCTACTAAAGAAGGCCCTAGGGTTCTCATGAACCTTAGGGTAGATTTTTGAGCCCATGGGTCAAGGTTGGATCCATTCTTCTTTGTAAATGTTAGAATTGGTTTTTCCTTCTTTTGGGCCTTGTATTTTGGCCATTCTAGTAGTATAGGGTTTTAGCCTTGTATTTCAGGGCATCTTGAGTAGTCTTTGTAATAGGGACCTTTTTTTTATATTTTCATGTATTTTGGCATGGGGGTGAGCTTAGCTATTATAGGGGGTGTGTGTAGCTAAGCTCTAGCTTCTTTAGGAATCTTCTCAAGGAAACTTCTCAAGGAGGTGAGCTTAGTTATTAGAGGGGTGTGTGTAGCTAAGCTCTAGCTTCTCAAGAAAGCTTCTCAAGGAAGCTACCTAGTCTATAAATAGAAGCATGTGTAACACTTGTTGTAACTTTGATGAATGAGACTCTTGTGAGACATACTTCAAAGTTCCACTTCTCTCCCTCTTTTATTCCTTCAATTTCGTGCTCCCCCCTCTCTCTTTCTCTCCCTCTTTCTTTTCCTCCATTGAAGCATCCTTCCAAGCTTCTTATCCAAGGCTCATCTTGGTGGTGAAGCTCCTTCTTCCATGGCTTATTCCCTAGTGGATGGCGCTTCCTCTCACCTCTTCTCCTTTGTCTTCCGCTGCATCTCCATGGTGGAAAATCACCATTAAAGGACCTCATTGAAGCTCAAAGATCCAGCCTCCATAGAAGCCCCACAAGCAAGCTTCCATCAAGTGGTATCAGAGCACAAGAGCTTCATGTAGGTGCTCCTTAAACGTCCATTAATTTTTTGCTTTACCTTCTCTTCCATTGTTGTTTCTTCATTTTTTCTCCATGTATCTCCTCACATGTCTTGTGCTAAATGTTTTGAACATGATTCTTTAGATTTTCCACCGATTAAACTTGCTATAGAAGCTAGATTTGATTTTCTATGGTTCAAATTTCTTGTTCTTGTTCTTGAACCATGAATTGTATTGAGTTTAGGTTCCTTTGAGTTTTGTCTTGTTATTTTTTGTGGCTGAAACCTAAATCATAAAATTCTTACAAAAATGTTAAAGTAGAAGAAAACCTCAAAAATCTAGAGTGACTTGTTCACCTATTGTAGTTTTGTCATAGAAGTCATGTCTAGTCATGAAACTTGTCACATAAGATTTCTTATGTTGTGCTGAATTTTATTTTCTTGTTTCTTTATCTAACTCATTTGTTCATGAGTGTATGAAATTCTTTTAGCCTATTATTTGATTTGAGTCAAATCTTTCGTGTTAATTAGTCCTTAACATGTTCATGCAAAATTGTTAGAGAGTCTTTGATTGTGAACCTTTTCTTGAACTTTTAGGTTTCCTTATGATTGTGTCTATTGTGAATTTGAGTTTCGGTGATTGAATTGCTGGCTGAAATGTTGATCCTCAGTGAATATTGAACTCATAAAACTGTGGTAAACAATACTAGTGAGTTCAACATACATAGGAAGGTTGAAAGTAAGCCCAAGGCAATCAATATACCATGCTTAAAAAAAAAATCGCTGGTGCTGGCAGCTTGAACATACAAACTTGTAAAAATTACTGAGAATTGGTTACTTTGAATTTTGAGCTGAAATTTTTACTGAATTTTCTATACATCTGGAAAAAAGTTAGAAAAAAAGAAACAGGTGATTTGGATAAAAGGAAAAAATAATAAAAATCACACAAGTTGGCAGGAAAATGAGTATACAGATAAAAAAAAAGGTGAAAGGGAAGTGTGCTTGTTGTTTTGGCTCAAAATTTATTCTATAGTTGGAAATTTCAATTGAAAATTAGTGTGAAGACAAGTGCC
This sequence comes from Glycine soja, assembly GCF_004193775.1. Taxonomy (NCBI): domain Eukaryota; kingdom Viridiplantae; phylum Streptophyta; class Magnoliopsida; order Fabales; family Fabaceae; genus Glycine; species Glycine soja. The sequence continues at coordinate 20,619,734 of NC_041011.1, forward strand.
AAAGCTACAGGTTTGTTGAGTCTTTATTTTTAGTTTTTTTACTCTACTCTAGAGCCATTCTAAGTTTCTCTTTGAGTCCTAGCTTGCTTCTATGTCCTTTTCATTGCTTTAATTGTTGAATAATCCTTGAAAAATTGTCTTGTTAAAACACCATTGGTTTAGCTTTCATTTTTTTTTTTGGTCTTTGTTTATTGCTTGTCTCTTTGTTTCCTTGTTTGTGAGTTGCCATATAGGGAATTCGAAAGGAGGATTGGTGTCATCCCTTGAAGAATTTGAGTCAAGAAGCAAGGGGCCAACCACTTTAAGAGCTATTGGACTAAGAAGTACTCCAAATTGAGTGAATCACCAAAGAGAGAACAACCACCAAAATTGAGGACATTTTGTAATTTTTTAATTTGCAATTTACTTACCTTCATTACTTTCAAGTTTTGTAACAAAAAGGCCTTTCATTGGAAATGTGTTGGGAGCCTCCAATAGGTTACCAAACTTCCATTTGTGTGTAATAATTTTAGGCAATTTTTCCTTAGGATAGTGAGTGTTTTGTTGGGAACCTTGAATGTGGTCATCCAAACACTCTTAGGATTCACCTAGATAGCTTGCATTTTACCAATTAGTTTTTTCCCTTGTCTTTCACACCTCTTTTATTGTTTATTTTGGCTAGTTTCAACCATAGTTTCTTTTACCTTTTGTTTTCAAACCTCCAACAAGAAAGAACCACAACTTAGGAACCAACATGAGTCATCATTCATCTAGTGTTAATGGCAAGGGTACTAGTCATAAAGACCCTTTATCTAGAATCTTAGATGAGTTGAGTTCCCTCAAGTTATGGAAAGAAAAACAAGAGAGAAAAGAAAAAGGAAAAAAAAAAAGAGTTGAAGAAATAAGTCAAGGTGAAAGAAAGAAAATAAGAGAGGAAGAAAGAAGAAAAATAATGAAAGAAATGAAAAGAGAAAAACATGCCTCCTATAGTAGTCATAACTCTTGCAAGAGCCTAAGTGAAGAACTTCGTGACTATTACGAAGGAAGGCATAGGTCACATCTTAGACCTCACTCCTATAGAAGAGAAAAGGAAAGAAAGCCTCAAGAGGCTAACATTAACCTCTTATACTTCCATGGGAAGGACAATGTAGAGGCTAACTTAGATTGGGAAATAAGGGTAGAGCAACAACTTAAAAATAAGTCAACTTCAAAATCTTATGGCTCTCACTCTTATCCAAAGAAAGACCAAGGTCAAGGCCTCTTAGGGGTGACACCTTCTAAGCCCAAAGATGATAAGGGGAAGACAATAGAAAAGCAAGCCCCTAAGGCTAGTATGCAAGAGAAAACTAGCTCTATAAAGTGCTTTAAATGTCTTGGAAGAGGACACATTACTTCTCAATGCCCCACCACAAAAACCATGATTATGAGGGGCCAAGACATTTATAGTAGCAAAGATGAGGCTACTACTTCACCTTCCTCTAGTGAAAGTGAAGAAGCAAAAGGGGAAGAATCTAGTGAAGAAATCTACCCCAAGAAGATGGACAACCATTAGTGGTTAAAGAGAAGTGTAAGGAGGTAAGTGTCTCCTCCAAGAGGTTAGCTAAGAAGGAAACTCATTTTACAATAAAGACAAACATTAAAGAAACTTTCCCTCTTAGACAACCTCCACATTTTCTCTTTTGTAAAAAGACACTTGTTAGCACTGCCACACCTCTTGGGCTTGAGGTTATTCCTCAAGTAAAGGAGTTGTTGGATGAGGGTTTGGTTCGTAAGAGCTTAAATCCTTGTGCTTTGTTGGTGCCCAAAATAGGTATTATTAGGCACCAAATCCCTACAATAAGTGGTATGATGAATGTGTTGAGTGTTGCAACCCTCTTTTGTAAAATCAGTCATGCACCCAACGTCTTCATGATTGATGTACATAGGGACTCATTAGGTAGGTTTGTTCTTATTTTTGGTTTTAATACAAACTTAGGTGCTCATATGGGACACCTTAGGTTTGTCATATTTTTTTGTAGGAATAATCAACATAAAAATACAGAAAAAGGTACGCTTTATTGCATTACTTTCCTTAATTTTTTAAATAGTGATCAAGGGGTTCCCACGGACCCTAAGAGAATAAAGGTCATTCCTGATTGGACCGCTTCACCAAGTATAAGGGAAATCTGGGGCTTCCATGACTTAACAAACTTTTACAAAAGGTTTGTCCCATATTTTTCTATACTTGTAGCACCACTCATTGAGTTGGTGAGGAACCATGTTCCCTCATGGGAAGATGTCCATGAAAGGGGTTTTCAGACCTTACCCTACTCTAACATACCCAACACCACTAATACTTATGTTTTTTTTACAGGTGTCGAGGGAAGGAGCGTAGAGTATGAAGAACCTCAGGATTTGAGGTCAAATCCTTTCCAAGGTGGAGGGGATGATGCAATCCTAGCCCCCAAGGGTATTGGATAGAAGACTCCAAGAAGCTTGGGCTAGAGCTACTAAAGAAGGCCCTAGGGTTCTCATGAACCTTAGGGTAGATTTTTGAGCCCATGGGTCAAGGTTGGATCCATTCTTCTTTGTAAATGTTAGAATTGGTTTTTCCTTCTTTTGGGCCTTGTATTTTGGCCATTCTAGTAGTATAGGGTTTTAGCCTTGTATGTCAGGGCATTTTGAGTAGTCTTTGTAATAGGGACCTTTTTTTATATTTTCATGTATTTTGGCATGGGGGTGAGCTTAGCTATTATAGGGGGTGTGTGTAGCTAAGCTCTAGCTTCTTTAGGAATCTTCTCAAGGAAGCTTCTCAAGGAGGTGAGCTTAGTTATTATAGGGGTGTGTGTAGCTAAGCTCTAGCTTCTCAAGTAAGTTTTCTCAAAGAAGCTTCTCAAGGAAGTTTTCTCAAGAAAGCTTCTCAAGGAAGCTACCTAGTCTATAAATAGAAGCATGTGTAACACTTGTTGTAACTTTGATGAATGAGAGTCTTGTGAGACATACTTCAAATTTCCACTTCTCTCCCTCTTTTATTCCTTCAATTTCGTTCTCCCCCCTCTCTTTTTCTCTCCCTCTTTCTTTTCCTCCATTGAAGAATCCTTCCAAGCTTCTTATCCAAGGCTCATCTTGGTGGTGAAGCTCCTTCTTCCATGGCTTATTCCCTAGTGGATGGCGCCTCCTCTCACCTCTTCTCCTTTGTCTTCCGCTGCATCTCCATGGAGGAAAATCACCATTAAAGGACCTCATTGAAGCTCAAAGATCCAGCCTCCATAGAAGCCCCACAAGCAAGCTTCCATCACGAATCCTCTTGCCAATCATGGGGGATCGACAGTTAATGCGGTGGAGGAGCATAGACCTTAGGGGCCAAAGCGGATGGAAGATGTGGTAACCTCAGGGAGGTTTATATTGGAAGCACTGCATGAAGCGGGCTTAATCTGCCTTGACAGGCACAAGGGAGATTCTTGTTTGATGCATCCAGGTGCATCACATGACATGGAAACATGTCCGACGGCGGATTAGCTATTACAAGGAATGATGGACAAGGGCCTAATTGAAGTTTGCAATGCAAGGAAGGGGGAGTAAGATGTGTGCATGCAATCGACTGATAAGAGCCCGAGCAGACTGAAGCCATTGGTGATCCACTTCTCCAGAGATGCTGCCACACAAAAGCCCCGAGGTTTCCAACCTGTCCCTATTAAAAAGCCTATCCCTTTCCCCTACAAGAGTGACAAGGCGGTCCCATTGAGGTACGCCTCACAAAAGCCTGACGGAGGGAAGGATGCATCTGTCATACACGCTAAAGATGACCTATCCTCCTCCAAGGTCACTAACATCTCTGGCACGAGCGGAATGACTCGTAGCGAGCGGAATGACCCGAGCCGCTGGTGCGGTCCAAGGACCCGAAGGGATAGGCGAAGGCGGGCATGGAGGAGAGTGGCAAGGTGAACCCGATTCTGGATGAGGAGGTCCCAGCTGGAAGGTTTACTAAGGAAGAAGAGGACTTCAACAAAAAAGGAATATCTGCTGAAGAAGCAATCGAGTTCCTGTGCATCATCCAGCAGAGCGAGTTTAAGGTATTTGAACAACTCAATAAAACCCCTGATAAGATCTCCCTGTTGGGACTACTCATGAACTCTAAGCCTCATCTGACACTTTTGGTCAAGATCTTGAACAAAGCCCACATGGCCCAAGACATATCTGTGGAGGGTTTCGGGGGCATCATCAACAATATTACCGCCAACAATTACCTCACATTCATCGATGAGGAGATACCCGTCAAGGGCCGGGGGCACAATAGGGCCTTACATGTATTTGTCAAGTGTTTGTACCACATCATGGCCAAAGTGTTTATTGACAATGGCTCTTTCCTTAATGTCATGCCCAAAGCTACATTGGACAAATTTCCTTTCAACGCGTCACACCTAAGGCCAAGCTCCATGGTTGTCCGGGCTTTCGATGGCAACCGCCAAGATTTAAGGGGGTAGATCGAACTCCCAATCCAAATTGGACCCCACGTATGCCAGATTACTTTCCAAGTGATGGACATCAATCCGTCCTATAGCTGCTTATTAGGCCGGCCTTGGATTCACTCAGTTGGGGTAGTCCCTTCATCGCTCCACCAAAAGTTGAAATTTGTGGTGGAGGGCCAATTAACCCGGAATTTCTGTGGCAAGCACAATGTAATTCATTAGTCCTAACCCTTTTGCTAGGCCTAGGCTTTAGGATTCTCTCCCTGTTTGGGCTTGTCTTTTGTTACCACAAAATAATAAATATACAATACTTCTTTATTTGTTCTTGCACTTTCATCCATTTTCATTCTTATGCATGTTTATTTTTGTTGCGATTAAATGATACCGATCCGACAATGGGTCCTATGAAGGTAATGATACCGAGGACCCAGACGTCGATTTTGAGAAACTGGTAAACGAAGCTGAGGATGGGGAAGATGAGGATTGAGGGCTTCCCGAGAGCTAAAAAGAATGGTCGAACAAGAAAACAGGGAGGTGAAGCCACACCAAGAAGAAACAGAGGTTGTGAGCTTGGGTGATGGCGAGGAAAGAAAGGAGGTGAAGGTTGTTATAGGCATGTCCACAAACATCCGAGATGAATTGGTAGCTCTGCTACGAGACTACCAAGACATTTTCGCTTGGTCATACCAAGATATGCCAGGCTTAAGTCCCGACATCGTACAAAACTGCGAAGGATCAAGCTCGAGATGTCCTTGAAGATAAAAGAAAAGCTGAAAAAGAAATTTGATGCCAGCTTTTTGGCTGTTGCTCAATACCCGGAATGGTTTGCCAACATTGTGCCAGTCCCTAAGAAGGATGGGAAGGTGCGTGGACTATCGGGATCTAAATCGAGCCAATTTTGCTTTGTTTTCTTTCATAGACGGGTTCTCGGGCTACAACCAAATAAAGATGGCACCAGAGGACATGGAGAAAGACGATGGGGCAACCTACCAAGTTATGTTCTTTGGGCTTAAGAACGATGGGGCAACCTACCAACGGGCTATAGTAGCATTATTCCATGACATGATGCACAAGGAAATAGAGGTCTACGTGGATGATATTATTGTCAAGTCAATGACCGAGGAGGAACACCTTGTCAACTAATGGAAGTTGTTCGAGAGGCTGTGAAAGTTTCGATTAAGGTTGAATCCCGCAAAGTGCACTTTCGAGGTCAAGTCGTGAAAGTTGCTCAACTTTATCGTAAGCTAGAAGGAGATAGAGGTGGACCCCGACAAGGTGAAAGCCATCCTTCAAATGCCCGAGCCACGCACTGAGAAGCAGGGCCGAGGCTTCCTAGGACATTTGAACTACATAGCGAGGTTCATATTGTAGCTCACAGCCACTTGTGAGCCTCTCTTCAAGCTATTGCGTAAGAACCAGTCCGTCCACTGGGATGACGACTGCCAAGTGGCATTCAGAAGGATTAAGTGATGCCTTATAAACCCTCCTATGCTTGTGCCATCGGTGCCTGGAAGACCCCTTATCCTATATATGACTGTATTGGATGAGTTGATGGGGTGTATGTTGGGGCAGCATGACGAGTCCAGAAAGAAGGAATGGTTCATCTATTACCTAAGTGTTAGTCAGTGAATGGACTAACTTTTGTGATTAAAACTTGTGTAAATTGTACCAAACTCCTCCAATTTATGGTTATTTTTTAGTTTTATAAGTTCTTTTAGTTAAAGATAGGTAATAAATACTTAGTAGTTCTATTTTTTGTGTTTAATAATCATTTTCTCTCAATTTCAGGTTAATTAGGCAAGTTTGTAAAGTGTTGATTTTCACCTTCTCGCTAAGCCAATCTGTTGGCTTAGCGAGCAATCCGCTGAGCGCAACCCACCTCGGCTGAGCGCGAGGAAGAATCTGGAAGAAGGATGAGCTGTGCATGTTAGCTAAGGAAAGGGTCATCTCGCTAAGCGCACCGCTTCAGTCCATTCACTGAGCGAGAAAAGCACGCGCTAAGCCGATATTCACTAATGTGCGTTGAGCAGATCGGAGTTGCGCTAAGCGCACGAGCATGAACAAAGCCACCTATTTAAGCCTGAAATCAGATTTAGAGATCGAGTTTGGCCATTTTTCTTGAGGAGCTTTTGCATGTCTTTAATTCTAGAGAGAGAGGTCCAAATTCTAGAGAGTTTGAGAGATTTTGTTGTGTGAAAATCTGCAGAGACCAGAGTTGGAAAAGAAAGCTGTCCTGAGAGCATGAGTTGAGTTTGTGAGTGATTGAGAGGTCCTAGAGGTGGAGGAGACATCCCCACCACTTGTATTTCTACAATCTTTCATCTTTTTGTTTTCTTTGTTGTAAAGGAAGCTTCCCAGTTATGGAAAGCTAAATCCTATGTTGGATCTTCCTTCTAGGTACTTGATGTAAATATATTTTTATCTATTTAATGATGTTTTGTGTGTTCACTGTGCTATCAGAACTTCATTCTACCATGCCTTTACCTTGATCACGTAGATGCATGTCTCCTTGGGATCATTCAACAGTGGAAATTGGTCTGATTCTTAGAACTTGATAGGACGGGGCTAGTTTGTCATATTTTCAAGAGGAATCAGGATACGGTAACGTAGTTGTTGTATATTTGTCTTAATGCGGTCATGGTTGAGTTTAGTCCAACAAGAGGAATCTGCGGATGATGCTTGATCAAGATTAGGCTAGACTATCATGAGGAATCGAGGTTTAGCATTTTAGGAGACACCATAGAACACATAAGCATTGTTAAATAGTGAATATCCTTTGAGCATCTGGAACCTACTAGGAAGACCAACGTGTCACCTTCTTGTCTTCACGCATCATTTCTCACGTGATTTTCCCATTTTAATAGTTAGTTTACACATCTGTTCATATAAATACATCTCTTTTCACACTAGACACCTGTTTACTGAAATAGCCTTACCAAGTAACACAAGTTCCCCGAGAGTTCGATACTCGGTTCTTACCTTTTTATACTACTTGTGCGATCCAGTGCACTTGCCGGAAGCGAACAAGTTTTTGGCGTCGTTGCCGGGGAACTTCTTTTTATTTGGAAAGTTAGATCATTTTTAGGTGTCTATTCTTTATTCGTTATTCTATGATTATCTGTGAATACTTGTTCTCAATTCCTATTTGTCTTCTCTTATTGAATTGGATAATCGCTGTGTCTGTTAGTATTTTGTATGTATTGAATCTCCTACAGGTGGCTCAATTATTTCTAAGGAAGATAAATCTCTTACCGCTGTATCATGAAGATTGTTATCTCTATTCCACTAATAAATTGTGATTTTGCTGGAGGAGAGCATCACCAGGACAGTTGCTATTTTTATTCTATCAATAACTTTAATCGGAGGCAGGAATCAGCCATGTACAACTATTATGAGAAAGGGAGAGCTCCTGATCTTGAAAGTGTATTGGCAGACTTCATGATGTACCAAGCTAGCTCTAAAGGCGATTGTTATTCCATGCAACAGCAGGGAACTCAGCTTGAAAGAGACTATTCTTCTGCAGATTATCAATGGGAGTCAGAATGGCAACCTTATTATCACAATGAAGCAGGAGGATAGTCTTATCTGGATAACCTTCTAATGCAATTCATAGATATTGTAGATTCAATGAAACAAGCTTTTAAAAGAACTGAAACTCAGCTTAGCAAGTTGATATATGACATGACTAAAGTTATGGACAGAAGAGAAGAAGAGTATGCAAAGATTGAAGAACATCAAGAAAGCATTCTTCAAGTTACCACAATCCATCATCAATTGATCAACAAAGAAGAAAAGGGTGAAGTTTCCAGTACTCCAGAATATCCTTGCATGGCAACTATTGGTTATGTTGTAGGATCAGAAAATCTCTTTTAACCTCTTTGAAGTCGTGAAACACTCAAATATGGGTGATGCCTATTTTGAAGAAGAAGAGGTGGAGCAGGAAATAGCATAATCAGCTTCAACCATGATATTACAGTTTCCTTTGGACAAAGAACCTGAAAATGTGGTAGACTACTTAGTTTGTGATGAAGAGCCTGATGATCCAAAAAACAATTTTGCAGGTCAAATGGTTTTTGAAGAATTAAAAAATTTTAGACCAACAGAAAAGCCCAAAGCGGAATTAAAGACCCTTCCAGTGCATTTAAAGTATGTGTTCTTGAAGAATAATGAGACTAAACCTGTTATAATTAGCAACTCTTTGAAGAAGGAAGAAGAGGATCAACTGGTGCATATTCTAAAATGTCATAAAGCGGCTATTGGTTGGCACATCTCTGATTTAAAGGGAATCAGTCCATCATATTGTATGCACAAAATCAATTTGGAAACCAATTTCAAGCCCGTGAGACAACCCCAAAGAAGATTGAATCCTATAATGAAAGAAGAAGAAAAGAAGTGCTTAAGTTACTAGAGGCAGGGCTCATCTACCCAATTTCAGATAGCTCATGGGTTAGTCCGGTTCAAGTTGTTCCAAAAAAGGAGGGATGACAGTGGTCAAAAATGATAGAAATGAGCTAATTCCTACAAGAACAGTCACTAGATGAAGAATGTGTATTGATTATAGGAAGCTCAATGAAGGCACAAGAAAAGACCATTACCCGCTTCCCTTCATGGATCAAATGCTTGAGAGACTTGCATGGCAATCCTTCTACTGTTTCATGGACTGATACTCAGGTTACAATCAGATTGCAGAAGATCCTCAGGATCAAGAAAAAACAGCGTTTACATGTCCTTTCGATGTTTTTGCTTATCGCCGCATGTCATTTGATTTATGTAAGGCCCCTGCTACTTTCTAGAGATGTATGATGGAAATTTTTTATGACATGGTAGAGAAATGTATCAAAGTATTTATGGATGACTTTTCGGTCTTCGGTGCATCCTTCGAAAATTGCTTAGCAAATTTAGAGAAAGTGTTACAGTGCTGTGAAGAATCTAATCTGGTGCTTAACTTGGAAAAATGTCACTTTATGGTTCAAGAAGGTATTGTGCTGGGACACAAGATCTCTAAAAGAGGAATTGAGGTGGATAAAGCAAAACTAGATGTTATTGATAAACTTCCACCCCCAATTAATGTAAAAGGCATACACATTTTTTTGGGTCATGCTGGATTTTATCAAAGATTCATTAAAGAATTCTCCAAAATTGCTAAACCCCTAAGCAATCTGTTGAATAAGGAGGTTGTGTTTGTATTCAATGAAGAATGCTTAGAAGCCTTTAACACTCTCAAAGCCAAATTGGTTTCTGCTCCTGTGATTACAGCACCAGAATGGGGACAAGAGTTTGAATTGATGTGTGATGCAAGTGATTATGCAGTAGGTGCTGTGCTGGGGCTGCGAAAAGGCAGAATGTTTCATACCATCTATTACGCTAGCAAAGTTTTAAATGATGCTCAGATTAACTATGCCACCACTGAGAAAGAATTGTTGGCAATTGTGTTTGCCCTTGAGAAATTTTGATCTTATCTGGTGGAATCAAAGATAGTTATTTACACTGATCACGTAGCAATAAAATATTTGTTGCGCAAAGCTAATTCCAAGCCACGATTGATTAGACAGATACTGTTTCTTCAAGAATTTGATTTAGTCATCAAGGACAATAAAGGTTCTGAAAATATGGTAGCAGACCACTTGTCCAAATTGGTAAATGAAGATGTCACTTCAAAAGAGGTTGAAATAAGAGATAAATTTCCTAATGAATCTTTGTTTTTGATTGTAAGGAGACCCTGGTTCGCAGATATGGCTAATTTCAAGGCAGCAGGTGTCATACCAAAAGATCTCAATTGGTAGTAGAGAAAAAGATTCTTCTATGATGCCCGACATTACGTTTGGGATGATCCATACTTGTTCAAAGTAGGTGCAGATAATCTCCTTCGAAGATGTGTAACGAGCAAGGAGGCCAAGGACATATTGTGGCATTGTCACAATTCACCATGTGGCTGGCATTATGGCGAAGACAAAACAACAGCTAAGGTTTTACAATCAGGATTTTTCTGGCCAACACTTTTTAAAGATGCCCATCACCATGTCATAAAGTCTGACCAATGTTAGAGAATGGGGGGAATTTCCCGAAGGAATGAGATGCCTCTGAAAAACATTATGGAAGTTGAAGTTTTTGATTGTTGGGGTATCGACTTCATGGGTCCATTTCCTTCATCTGCAGGAAATGAATACATTTTGGTAGCAGTTGATTATGTGTCTAAATGGGTGGAAGCTATGGCCACTTCAAGGAATGATGCTAAGACTGTGGTGAAATTTATCAAGAAGAATATCTTTGCTCGATTTGGGGTACCTCGAATCTTAATCAGTGATGGTGGGTCACATTTTTGTAATACTCAACTTCAAAAAGTGTTGAGTCAATACCATGTGAATCATAGAGTGGTGTCCCCCTACCATCCTCAAACTAATGGGCAAGTCGAAGTATCCAATACAGAATTAAAGAAAATACTAGAAAAAACAGTGGCGTCAACCAGAAAAGATTGGTCAGCCAAATTAGAAGATGTACTGTGGGCCTATACAACTGCATAAAAACTCCAATTGGTTTGTCTTCTTTTCAACTGGTGTATGGCAAATCATGTCATTTACCAGTTGAAATGGAACACAAGGCATATTGGGCTTTGTTCGATCTTATGGTGCAATAGAGCTATGTGACCCACAATCTCATAATCCTAATAAGACATGGGTAGTAAATGGCCTGAGGTTAAAACTGTACCATGGTGAAGAATTTACAAGGGAACATAACACTATTTGTTTGATCACCCAGTGAGGTAAATGTGTCAAGCTAATGACGTTAAAGAAGCGCTTCCTGGGAGGCAACCCAGTTTTAATTTTTGTTATCTTTGTTTTTCATGCATTATATCATGTGGAACTTGCTTTATAATCTATACATTGGAGTATATCAGCTTATCCTTGAGTGTTAGATAAAAGGGTTTCAATTTGTTAAGGAAGGGACTAAAAAATAACTTAGAAAACATTTTTTGAAAAATAGTCCTTTCGCTAATCGCAAGCCTCGTGCTAAGCGCATATTTGTTCATGCGCTAAGCCGCGAGTCTCAAGCACTTAGCGATCAAACCTTGCATCAGAGGCTTATTAGGTCCACTAAGTTGGCCAAGGCTGAGCTAAGCCAACTTCAATTCAATCTGAATTCGGCTAAGCTGCAGCCTGATCGCTAAGCCAATCATACACTTTGGCTAAGTACGAGTCAATTCCGCTAAGCTCATTTCCTTACGGCCAGAACTGATTTTCATTGAGCTAAGTGCCATTCATGGCCGTTAAGCTCAATTCTTTGCGGCCTGATACAATCCTACCCCGCAAGGGCATTGGATAGAAGATTCTACGAAGATTGGGCCAAAGATGCAAAAGAAGGCCCTAGGGTTCTTATGAGCCTTAGGGTAGATTTCGTGCCCATGGGCTAAGTATGAGCCCAGTTATCTTTGTACATATTAGATTAAGGTTTCATTATTTTTGGGCCTTGTATTTAGGGCTCCATAATATAGGTAAGGTACCCTAGAAATGTAGGATTTTTCAGCCCTTGTATTTTAGGGCAACTAGACTAGTTTTTTGTATTAGGGGCAGTTTTGTAATTTCACATGAAATAAGTGAATATTTGGTGTGTGTGGTTGGAAATAAATTTAATTGGATTGAGAGAATGTAAGCTCCATTGGAAGAATTTTGAAGAAGGATGAGTTGTGCATGTTCGCTAAGCGAAGGGTCATCCCGCTAAGCACACCGCTTCAGTCCATTCACTAAGCGAGAAAAGCACGCACTAAGCCGATATTCACTAATGTGCGCTGAGCGGATCAGAGTTGTGCTAAGCGCACGAGCACAAACAAAGCCACCTATTTAAGCATGAAATTAGATTTAGAGAGCGAGTAGGCCATTTTTCTTGAGGAGCTTTTGCATGTCTTCAGTTCTAGAGAGAAAGAGGTCCAAATTCTAGAGAGTTTGAGAGATTTTGTTGTGTGAAAATCTACAGAGACCAGAGTTGGAAAAGGAAGCTATCCTGAGAGCGTGAGCTGAGTTTGTGAGTGATTGAGAGGTCCTAGAGGTGGAGGAGACATCCCCACCACTTGTATTTATGCAATCTTTCATCTTTCTCTTTTCTTTGTTGTAAAGGAAGCTTCCCAGTTATGGAAAGCTAAATCCTCTGTTGGATCTTCCTTCTAGGTACTTGATGTAAATATCTTTTTATCTATTTAATGATGTTTTGTGTGTTCACTGTGCTATCAGAACTTCATTCTTCCATGCCTTTACCTTGATCATTTAGATGAGTGTTTCCTTAGGATCATTCAATAGTGGAAACTTGTCTAATTCTTAGAACTTGATAGGATGAGGCTAGTTTGTCATATTTTCACGAGGAATCGGGGTACGGTAACCTAGTTGTTGTATGTTTGTCTTATTGCGATCATGGTTGAGTTTAGTCCAACAAGAGGAATCTGCGGACGATGCTAGATCAGGATTAGGCTAGACTATCATGAGGAATCGTGGTTTAGCATTTCAAGAGACACCATAGAACACCTAAGCATTGTTAAATAGAGAATATCCTTTGAGCATCTGGCACCTACTAGGAAGACCAATGTGTCACCTTCTTGTTTTCACGCATCATTTCTCACGTCATTTTCCCTTTTTAATAGTTAGTTTACACATCTGTTCATATAAATACATCTCTTTTCACACTAGACACCTGTTTACTGAAAATAGCTTTACCAAGTAACACAAGTTCCCTGAGAGTTTGATACTCGGTTCTTACCGTTTTATACTACTTGCGTGATCCGGTGCACTTGCTGGAAGTAAACACTAAGCAAGAAGTTCACAATGTGTGAAATGAATTACTCGTTGCTAGAAAGGATGTGTTGTGCCCTGGTTTGGGCCGCCCACCGTCTAAGGCAATACATGCTGAACTTTACCACTTGGTTGGTGTCAAAGATGGACCCAATCAAGCACATCTTTGAAAAATCTGCTCTCACCAGACGAATCGCTCGGTGGCAGGTTCTACTGTTAGAATTCAACATTGTTTATGTCACTCAAAAGGCGATAAAGGGAAGCGGCTTGGCAGATTACCTGGCTCAGTAGCCCATCTATGACTACCAGCCTATGCATCCAGAATTCCCGGATGATGACATCATGACCCTGTTCGAGGAGAAGGTGGAGGATGAGAATAGGGGCAAATAGTTCAAAAGATGACCGTGTTATACATGGATTGGCACGACATGCTCCCTTTTATGCTGCATGGTTATAGAACCTCAGTATGCACATCAACTGGCAACCTAGTTCTCTTTAGTGTATGGGATGGAGGTTGTGCTTCCATTTGAGGTAGAGGTTCCTTCGTTGAGGATTCTAGCCGAATCAAGATTGGAGAAATTGGAATGGGCTCAAACTCGGTTTGATCAGTTGAATCTTATAGAAGGTAAGAGATTGGCTGCCATGAGCCATGGGCAATTGTATCAAAGCTGAGTGAAGAACGCCTTCGCCAGGAAGGTATGTGTTAGTCGGTGAAAACGACTAACTTTTGTGTATAAAACTTGTGTAAATTGTATCAAACTCATCCAAACTATGGTTATTTTGTAGTGTTATAAGTATTTTCTGTTAAGTATAGGTAATAAATACTTAGTACTTCCATTTTGTGTGTTTAATAATCATTTTCTCTCAATTTCAGGTTAATTAGGCAAGCTTTGGAAGGTGTTGTTTTTCACCTTCTCGCTAAGCCAATTTGTTGGCTTAGCGAGCGTTCGCTAAGCGCAACACTCCTGGGATAAGCACGAGGAAGACTCTGGAAGAAGATGAGCTGTATAGGTTTGCTAAGCGCACCGCTTTGATTCATCCGCTAAGCGCAAAAGGCATGCGCTAAGCCAAAATTCACTAATGTGCGCTAAGCGGTCCATAAGTGCGCTAAGCGCACGAGCATGAACAAGGCCACCTATTTAAGCCTGAAATCAGATTTTAGAAGGGGAGTTTGGACTGGGATTCAGAGCTTTGCATGTCTAGGGTTTCTAGAGAGATAAAGGTTCAAGTTCCAAAGAGTTTTGAGAGATTTTGCTGTGTTAAGATCTGCAGAGACCAGAGCTTGAAGCAGGAGCCGGTTTGAGAGCCTGAGATGAGTTTGTGAGTGATTGTGAGATCCTAGAGGTGAAGGAGACATCCGCACCACTTGTATTTTTGCAATCTTTCATCTTGTTCTTCTCTTTGTTGTTAGGAAGGCTTCCTGGAATGGAAAGCTAAATCCTCTGTTGGATCTTCCCTATAAGTACTTGATGTAAATATATTTCTATCTATTTAATGATGTTTTGTGTGTTCTCTGTGCTATCTGCTTGTCATTCCAATATGTCTTTACCTTGATCACGTAGATGCATGCTTTGTTAGGGTTATTCAATAGTGGAAACTGGTCTGACTCTAAAGTCCTTGATAGTACAGGGCTGAGTTGTCGTGCTTTCACGAGGAATCGGGGTGCGATAATTTAGTTGTGTATGTGTGTCTTAATGCGGTCCTGGTTGAGTTTAGTCTTACAAGAGGAATCTGCGGACGATGCATGATCAAGATTAGGCTAAACTATCATGAGGAATCAGGGTTTAGTATCGCAGGAGACACCATAAGAACACATGAGCATTGTTAAATAGAGAATATCTTTTTAGCATCAGGCACCTATTAGGAAGGCCAATGTGTTCTCTACTTGTTTTTACACATCATTTCTCTCGCGTGATTTTTTTTTTTTTGCACAGATAGTTTATACACCTGTTCATATTCACGCTTACCTTTACACACCAGACACCTATTTGCTAAAATAGCTTACCAAATAACACAAGTTCCCCGAGTGTTAGATACTCGGTTCTTACCGTTTTATACTACTTGTGAGATCTGGTGCACTTGCCGGAAGTCGAACAATACACCCACACAAGTTCAACGAGGTGGATCTCATCTTGAAGAAAGTATCCCAAGCTCAAAAGAACCATAGGGGGAAGTGGGCTCCAAATTATGAAGGACCTTTTGTTATGAAGAAGGCATTCTCGGGAGGTGCATTGTTGCTTGCCAGCATGGATGATGAATAATTACCTTCGCCTGTGAATTCTGATATCGTCAAGCGATATTATGCTTAGTACATGGGGCAGCTAGAAGGTCCGATATACGATTGTTCTCCAAGGACTCATTGGGATCTCCAAAGTCTTAAGATCCTTTGTAAACCATGATCGCAACATTAATAAATATTGGATTAATGATTTGCATCTTAAAATTTCTGTGTTGTGACTTTCATTTCTACACACTCTCGATCTTGAATACGAAGCCTTTTGGCTCAAATCATGGGGTGCCGTAAGCGTAAGTAAAATCGAACACAATAACACCTATTTAATTGTTGCACTTAAACATCCAAACCATAAGCATGCATGCATTTGCATCTTGTCATCCTGCGAATCAAAGGATAAATAAAGAGTCACTTTGAGTGATGATCAACATCACACCAAAATTGAGACAAGGGTAAGTGTAAGGTAATATGGGTATTTTGTGGTGTTATTTCACATTTGCCGCATGATGCCATTTCGTTTGTTCAAAGCTTAGGGGCAGGTACGAGTAGGTGCTAGGCCCGTGATCAATCAACCATCATCCCGCATCCGGCTCTAGACATTAAAGAAACGCTCCTAGGAGGCAGCCTAGTATCTTTAATTATGTTCTTTAAGATTCTTTATTTTATTTATTTATTTATTTTTCTTGAATATACCTAAGCCTATCTGCAACTATAGGATTTTTTAGAAAAAAAAATACATGCCTCATAATCCAATTTTTGCAAAAAAAGAAAAGAAAAGAAAAGAAAAAGCTTGATTAGCTCGCCTGGTATTCGCTTCCCCACACAGTTCTTTTTTCTTAAATTTACAAACACTTATATCAAAGGGGAAGTGATATATCGGCAAGCGCACCGGGTCGCCAAGTATTTGAAATTAAAACGGAGTGATCCGAGTATCGAACTCAGGGAACTTTCTTATTAGACAGAATTCTATTCAGAAATAGAGCATTGTGTGAACAACATTGATAATTGAGAATATAAACAAAAGTAAACTAGATTCTATGTTAAAAAGCAGTAAATGCAAGTAATTAAAAGTTGACAGCAATAGGTAAAAAGCGTTGGGTTTTTCTAACAAACGAGTTGATGCATATGAAGATATTTCTCTAATTAATCATGTTTTTGTGTTCTATGCTGAAGCCTAAAGTACTAAACCTCGATCCCTCGTAAGTTTAGACTAATTTAACCTAAGCTTCATCCTCCGATCCCTCCTGTTGGACTAGGCTTAACTTAAACAGCATTATCATCACAGCATAATAAGAAAACTAAAACCCCGCAATCCATCCATTGTAATGCAGTTATTTAGCCCTACTTCTATCAAGTTCTAAGGCAACAATACATTTCCCAATGCTAAAGTCACCTAACAGTACACACAAGTGGGTGATCAGACAAGGAGCATGCAGTAATTAAGCATCGAAAGAAGCATTGAACACACAAAACACAATTAATTAGATATGAGAAGTAATTACATCAATTGTTCATTAGAAATCCCCAACTATGATTTTAGCCAGCCATACAAGGAACCCTAATACAAGTGAGGCATAAAGTACAAAGCAATTGTTGCTTACACAGGAAGGGGGATCCCTCCTCCTCTTCTTGGCACATCATAATCACTTAAACACTCTAATCTCTCAAAGTGATGAACCCTAGCTTCCCTGCTTAGTTGCTGCCTCTCTGCTGCCTCCAGAGCACTCTTCTCAAATTTTGTGCAAAAATATGCAGCTCTAGTAAAGGTATTGTGTCCTTCAATTCTGACAAATCAGGCTTTAAATAGGCTCTGAAATCGTGATATCGCGCTTAGCGCGAGTAAGTGGATTTGGGCTTGGCGCCAGTCATGCGCTGAGCCTGGCAAGAGATGAACGTCTCACTTAGCGAGCTGATCTTGCGCTTAGCGTGCAACCTCAATTCATGTGATCTTCCAGATTCTCTCATCATGCTAAGTGCGATGTAGCTACGTTTAGTGGTAGATGCGAGCTGAGCCCACAGGTTCCGCTTAGCGCGACTACTCCTTTTAGCACTTCAAGACTTTAGCCTCTTTTGACCTGAAATTGTACAGATTTTATCATTAATTCCAATTAAAGATACTCTAATGACAGGTATCTAAACATATCAAGATTTATTTACAAATTCCTACAAAAGAACTATAAATTGGGGAAACTATATGTGTTTTGAAAAAAATATCTATACAAAAGTTAGTCGTATAAGACGACTAACACCTGGGTGAACTAAGCTCGCCTAGGCGAGCATGCTCTGACGAGATTTTAAAAAGGGAGGGGTGAAGCCATTCTTCACCCCATTTTCTTCCCCAAACCTTCAAAGAACATCAAGGCTTACAGGAATACTTGATTCCAGCAGCCCCAAGGCCCCATTTGCACTTTTTGCTTTCATTTTCTTGTGCTTTCGTTCATCCCCACAAGTACCACTTTCCTTTGGATTTTGGCATCGCATTGTGATATTTTGGTGCTTTAGTTGTCTATTTTTTGCAAATTCCATGGGACAAATTAGGTGTGAATCCATGCTTTGTTTACTTGGTTTAAGGGCTTTAGGGGATGGCCATAGGCCTATCTTGAATTCTGGTATGAATAGGCATGTCACATTGCCCCCGTTCCTCATTATTTAATGATTGAACATGTGCCCACCAAGTGTTCGGTGAAATGCCTCAATGGCCTTTACGTGTAGTATTGTGAAGTTTGGCTTGTGGAATGAATTTGTGCATATATGGCTGCCATTTTGAGTGTGTGGACAGTTGAAGGTGTTAGAATAAAGTGCCAAAAACATGACTTAGGCCTAGGAATCTAAGTTTTATTGTCTTGGATGTAAAAATGCATGAATTACGTGAATATGAGAGCATGTTTGTGTGGTTTTTTTAGACTGGCATTTGAACTTGCTGCATCATGGTAAGTACCTTGCACCTAGGTAGCATAAAAATGCCTTTCAAAAATGTGTATATATGTGGATAGGTAGCATAAAAATGCCTTTCAAAAAATGTGTATATATGTGGATAGGTAGCATAAAAGTGCCTTTCAAAAAATGTGAATATATAGCATAAAAGTGCCTTTCAAAAAATGTGTATATATATGTGGATATATAGCATGAAAGTGCCTTTAAAAAAACGTGTATATATATGTGGATATATAACATGGAAATGCTCTTCAAGAATGTGTATATATGTGTGGATATATATCATAAAATGTCTTTCACAAAAATATATGTATATCGATATATATCATAAAATAGCGCATGCCCATTGTGTGATTGTTTTCTGATACCCCTTTTACTTGCATGTAGTGGTTATGAGACGCATTGTGTTGCGGCGTAGTTAGATTCTCGTGAAAGAGTCTACCCCTTTCTTTTCTTTCTTGTAGATCGTGATGGCGGCACAGCTAATCCATGATCGAGTGGAGATGGAGTGCCTAGAGGGAGCTTGGGAGACCTTCGAAGGCAACACGAGGTGTTGATTTCGGGGCACGATTCGATTTACGGCTACTTCATTGGTGCATCTAGATGAACCCGCGCGCACGCTTCAGCGTACTGTGGAGTGGATACTACCCACGCCTACACCATACTGTCTAGTGGAGCCAGTCCAAGTGATCGAGGTGACATCATCCGAGGAAGACCCTGAGGAGGATCCCGAGGAGCTACCTCCTGAGCCTGCTATGGATGCTCTTGACTTTCTAGAGGGTGATGAGGACCCACTCCCTGAGGTGGATTCTCCCGAGGACGTCATGTCGGCATCTGAGGCAGACTCTACGGAGGATAGTGGTCCTGGAGAGATGGCGATCAGTGGAGGCTCTTCATCATTGTAGACAACTCATTGGATTAGTTTTATATACTTTTGAGGGTGGGTGTATCTAGGACTGACTGTTAGGTTTACTCTTTTATTTTTGCATGGGTAGACCTATTGTATAGGAATTTGATGATTGTATACATGTGGCTGAAGCCACCACTGTGGACACCTTTGCTCTGGATGACACTATGTATTTTGTAAAACTCCCATATTTTGGACAGCTATTAAATGATGAATGTACTTACGTTTAACCTTGTTATTTGAAAAGAAAGCATTAGCAAACTTTATTTACAAAAGAGTTTACCGACCGTATTTTATTTTATTATTTTCACGTGACGTCCTAAAGTAATGGCTAGTATACTCTTCCTTTGAAACAACAAAATAGTTTAGAGATTACGAGTGGTAAGAAAGAAATGACTCCGAATAGAGTTGTGAACTGGCCATTCAGGACTCTATAGTGAGGATTTTCCTTCTGAACCTAATTATTGTGAAAAGAGAAAGAAATGAAAAAGAAAAAGAAGAAAAAAAAATTTACCATGGTTTTTGTTATTTAAATCATTACTATTAAACTAGTCATTATTTTGGGGACGCCACAATTGGTGGTATCAGAGCAAAAGTTGGATTCTAGTGAACCTGCTTATGGTCTTGCTGTGTGAATGTTGTGTATCTCTGAAACTTGGAAGTAGGTTTCGGGGAGTGACGTTAAGTCACACATTGTGTGTATTCCTACCTTTTGTCTTGAGCATGAACGTGTGATTAATTCAGTAGAATTGTTGTGTGTATATGTATGTATAGAGAGAAGGATATTGTTGTAACTGTCATAGCCTGTGTGGTACACTCTCTCAGTAGGATTTCTTGGATACTAATAGTTTTCCTACAAGATAGGTATGGCAGGGCGTGGTAGGGATCAGAACCGTGATGTCCTCGACTGCATCACAGCTGTGCTAGATACTCTGGTGCAGGAACGTGATGTGGAGCCGGCGGAGTATCGGGGGCTCATGGCTTTCCGTAAGAACCACCAGCCAAAGTTCAGTGGAGACTATGATCCGGAAGGTGCTAGGTTGTGGTTAGCTGAGACGGAGAAGATTTTCAAGGCGATGGGTTGCCTCGAGGAGCATAAGGTCCCTTATCCGACATTTATGCTCCAAGGAGAGGCCGAGAATTGGTGGAAGTTCGTGAAGCCTTCATTTGTTGCAACGGGAGGCGTGATTCCTTGGAATGCCTTCAAGGACAAATTTCTGGAAAATTACTTTCCACGAGATCTGAGGAAGCGGAAGGCGAGGGAATTTCAGGATTTGAAACACGGAAGCATGTCTGTTGGGGAGTACACGACCAAGTTTAATAAGCTTCTGCACTATTGGCCTCAATACCAAGATGCTCGGAATGAGGAAGATTTATGTGCTCAGTTTGAGAATGGGCTTCGGTTGGAGATCCAACAGGTGGTCAGCTATATGCAGATCACGGATTTTAATCAGCTGGTGACAAAGTGCAGGATTTTTGAAGATAAGATGAAGGAGAGGCAAGCTAGAGGCATTGGAGGACCTCAGAGAAACCATCCTTTTAGGGGGAATAGTAATAAGAGGATGAAGTCGTATGCTAGCAACAAGGGGAAAAAACCTATGGCTACCTCCAATATGAGCCAGTCAAGGGGGACTGGGGTACAGTGTTTTCAGTGTGGGGGACCGCATCTTAAGAAGAATTGCCCACAGCTCCCGCAGACACAGGAGAACCGTTGTTATGTTTGTGGCAAGGTGGGCCACTATGCTCAAGAATGTAGGGTGACCGGGAGACCGACGGTAACCGCCAATTCTAACACCGTCAATCGTGGACCCGCTAATTCCACCAGGAGCGGTAATGTTAGCAACAACAACACTAGTGGTGGAAGACCAAAAGTACCCTCCCGGGTATTTGCTATGAGTGGTTCAGAAGCGGCTGCCTCCGACGATTTGATACGGGGTAAGTGTTTGATTGCTGATAAACTACTAGATGTACTTTATGATTCGGGTGCCACGCATTCTTTCATATCTCATGCTTGTGTAGAGAGGTTGGGGTTATGTGAGATGGAGTTACCATATGATATGGTGGTGTCTACTCCGACTAATGAGCCTGTAACCACCTCTCGGGTGTGTTTGAAGTGTCCTATAATTGTTGAGGGTCGATCTTTTATGGCGGATTTGATTTGCCTACCTTTAGCTCATCTAGATGTGATCTTGGGGATGGATTGGTTATCTACTAACCATATCTTTCTAGACTGCAAGGAGAAGATGCTAGTGTTTGGTGGAGATGTGGTTCCAAATGAACCATCGAAAGGGGATGCGACCAACGATGGAGCGGGGAATGTTCGAACTTACATGGTGTTGTTCTCTATGAATATGGAAGAGGACGTTGAAGTTAGTAGTATACCGGTGGTGTCGGAATTTCCAGAAGTTTTTCCTGACGACATTTGTGAATTACCACCTGAGAGAGAAGTGGAATTCATTATTGACTTGGTGCCTGGGGCGAATCCAGTGTCGATCGCGCCCTATAGGATGTCTCCGGTAGAACTAATAGAGGTGAAGGCACAAGTGCAAGATCTTTTAAGAAAACAATTTGTTCGCCCAAGTGCATCACCGTGGGGAGCGCCGGTCTTGTTGGATAAAAAGAAGGATGGAAGTATGAGAATGTGTGTAGACTACCGGCAGTTAAACAAGGTCACTATCAAGAACAAATATCCTCTACCAAGGGTAGATGATTTGATTGACCAATTGAGGGGAGCGACGGTATTTTCGAAGATAGATTTGCGATCGGGGTATCATCAAATCCAAGTTAAGAAGGAAGATATCCCAAAGACTGCGTTTCGGACTCGGTATGGGCACTACGAGTATTTAGTCATGCCATTTGGAGTGACTAATGCTCCGGCTATTTTCATGGACTATATGAACCGTATATTCCATGATTACTTGGATCAGTTCGTGGTTGTGTTCATTGATGATATCCTAGTGTATTCAAGGAATAAGGAGGAGCATGAGAAGCACTTGAGGATTGTGTTGCATATCCTGAGGGATAGGAAGTTGTTCGCCAAACTGTCGAAATGTGACTTTTGGTTGGAGAAAGTGCAGTTCTTGGGGCACGTGATTTCTAAAGACGGGGTTGCGGTGGATCCGAACAAGGTGGAGTCGGTTATGGAGTGGCAACAACCGACAACTCCAACGGAGGTTCGAAGCTTCTTGGGGTGGGCTGGTTATTATAGAAAATTCATTGAGGGATTTTCTAAATTGGCATTGCCCCTAACTAAGTTGACTCGTAAGAACGAGAAGTTTGTTTGGAATGAGAAGTGTGATCAAAGTTTCCAAGAGTTGAAGAGGCGGTTGACAACAGCTCAGTGTTAATTTTGCCTGACCCTAAGAGACCATTTGAAGTGTATTGCGATGCAAGCGGGCAAGGTTTGGGGTGTGTGTTGATGCAAGAGGGAAGAGTAGTGGCTTATGCTTCACGTCAATTACGTCCTCATGAAGTTAACTATCCGACCCATGACTTGGAACTAGCAGCGGTGGTCTTTGCTTTAAAGATTTGGAGGCATTACTTATACAGTACTCGTTTTGAAGTTTTCAGTGATCACAAGAGTCTCAAATACTTGTTCGATCAGAAGGAACCCAATATGAGGCAACGAAGATGGATGGAGTTCCTCAAGGACTATGATTTTGGTCTTTCCTACCATCCCGGAAAGGCTAATGTAGTAGCTGATGTGCTAAGTCGGAAGTCCTTACATGTTGCGACTATGATGAGTTTGGAGCAGAGATTGATAGAGGAGTTCCGAGATCTGAATCTAGCAATCGAGATGTGACCCAAGAGCTTATTTGTGGGAGCATTTCAGATCACCAATGAATTCGTAGATCACATACGCAAGGCTCAAGAGGATGACCCGCTTTTGCAAGGCAAGGTAATAGATGTAATGGGGGATAAGGGTGTAGAGTTTGAGAAGGACACAACTGGGTTAATTAGATTCAAGGGGAGGATATGTGTGCCATCTTTAAATGAGTTGAGAGTTAAGATCTTGGAAGAAGCGCATAAAAGTCGTCTTAGTTTCCATCCAGGAATGACTAAGATGTACAAAGATTTGAAGAGAAGTTTTTGGTGGCATGGCATGAAGAAAGATGTGGCTGAATATGTAGCGAGGTGTTTGACATGTCAAAAGGCTAAGGCTGAGCACCAGCGACCATCAGGAGAATTGAAGCCATTGGAAATTCCGGAATGGAAATGGGAGAGCATATCTATGGATTTTGTATCTAGTTTACCTAAGACTAGTCGGGGACATGATGCTGTATGGGTCATAGTAGATCGACTTACCAAATCTGCTCATTTTATTCCAGTGAATATGAAGTATAAAATGGAGAAGCTAGTGGAGTTGTATATCAAAGAAGTAGTAAGGTTGCATGGAATTCCTTCCAGTATTGTATCCGACAGGGATCCGAGGTTCACTTCGTGATTTTGGGCAAGTCTACATGAAGCATTAGGGACAAAGCTGAAGCTTAGTTCAGCTTATCATCCTCAAACAGATGGTCAGAATGAACGAACCATCTAGACTCTAGAAGATCTACTTTGGGCGTGTATTATAGAGCAACAAGGTAGCTGGATGGATTGTTTGCCATTGATTGAGTTTACTTACAACAATAGCTACCAAGCCAGTATTGGTATGGCTCCTTTTGAAGCTCTATATGGACGAAAGTACAAAACTCCTATTTGTTGGTACGATGATGGAGAAGCAGTACTTCTTGGACCGGAAATGCTACAACAGATTACCGAACAAGTGAAATTGATTCGAGAGAAGATAAAAGCATCTTAGGATAGGCAGAAGAGCTATTATGATAGAAGGAGGAAGCCACTAGATTTTCAGGAAGGAGAACATGTGTTTTTGAAGGTTTCTCCTGTAACCGGGGTTGGAAGAGCTCTCAAATCTAAGAAGTTGACGCCCAAGTATCTAGGTCCGTATCAGATTTTGAAGAAGGTTGGGCCTATAGCTTATCATATCGCCTTACCTCCGAGTTTATCGAATCTGCATCCTGTGTTTCATGTCTCTCAACTGAGACGGTACAACCCAGATCCATCACATATACTTGCAGTGGACGAGGTGCAGGTGAAGGATAACCTCACCTATAAAGCACAACCTCAGAAGATCACTGATCGAAGGATGAAGTCACTAAGAGGGAAGGGGATTGCGTTGGTGAAGGTGCAGTGGGGAACCGATGAGGGTGATTCTACATGGGAATTAGAGGATAGGATGAGAGAATTGTACCCAAGTTTGTTCTTAGAGTAGTTAATTTCGGGGACAAAATTCCTAAAAGGGTGGGAGTATTGTAACATCCTGGAAATTTCTACCCGGAATTTTTGTAAACGGTGTATTTTGAATGATTATATATATATATATATATATATATATATATATATAAGTATTATTCAGTGTATATGCAGATATGTTCCTGGTAGAAGTAGGAATAGTGGGGGCAAGATACGCGGGTTAGGCTAATTAAGGAAGAGAAATCCATAACTGGAAGGTTATAGGTTAATTCTTAATTAATTAGTCTAAAAATCATCGTTTTGCGTGCGACTTAGAATTTAACAAAACCAACCTCTGAACCACGCTCGGGGTTTCATTCTGAGTGTTTTGATATATATATTGCCTACTTTCGAAAACTGGCCCCGACGAGCGCAGAGAAACGCGAGGGACTGGAACTAGAGGAACGACACGCAAACCGAGGCAGGATTTTGGCATTTCAAAAGGTCAAATTTTCCTCTTCATGTGGCTGGGCATGAATCACATCAAGAGAAAAAGTGGGCCCTTTTTGGCTCCACTCAAATGGAGACATGTGGCATAGCTTAAAATAAAATAATAAGAAAAGAGAAAAAGCCTTTCTTTTAAACTAAAAAGTTGTATTCTCTCTCCTCACTCAGCCCCAAAATTTCAGAAGCCTTTTTCCTCTCTCTCTCACGTTGTCATTCTCTTCTTCTTCCTCCACCATTGAAGCTCCAACATAGCTCCAATCTTTGGTAGCCATTTCTACTCCAAATCGCAAAAGGAAGGCATTTTCGGAGTCGTGAAGCGCATCTCTACGTGTGGGACTTCGAAATTTCAGGTTTGGGTAGACTTCTTTCTCACTTGATTTTCGTGGGTATTGGGTTTTGGGAGATATGATGGGTAGTTTTGCTAGGTTTCTGCTTCATGATAGTTATTTGTGAAGAAATTTGTTCAAAGCATGTTGAACTTGCCATGTTTGGATGAGTTAAGCTTACCCATTCAGTTTTAGGGTTTTTATGATGATGCTTGTGATGTTTATGTGCTGAAATTGCTTATGGAAAACTGTTAGAGATGAAGGGTAGAGTTAACCTAGGGTTAGAAAGTGAGAATATGGTGTTATGAGTGGAAAAAGAGTGAGTTTTTGAGAGTTGGAAGGCCAAATCTGGATTTAGTGGTATTTGGAGGTTAAAGTGAGTTAATCCTAGTTTGAAATGTCATTTAGGACTTATGAGAAAGCTTGGGCTGTGCAAGAGAGAAAAACAAATGACCAAAGTGAACAAAGAGCCATTTCTAGGGTAAAATTGGGTGTTGAGGAGTCAAATTTTGATTCGGTGGAATTTTAGGTGTAAATCCAGTTTGAGCAAGTTTAAATTGATGTTATAGACTTGTGGGAGGTTAGGGTTTGCTCCAAATTTACCTCATTCTCAATTTCACTTCTCAACCCTTGAAAATCCATTAAATTGAGGGGTTTTGGATACCTAGATTTTGTGTTGCCTTGGTCTGAAGCTTGCCCTTGGTTTAGACATGATTGTTACATGATTTGGGACTTGTAGGATTCAATTTGGGCAAAATTGGATGAGGGAAAGAGTGGTTTTCGAAATCTGCACTTTATGCAGAATTTTGCTGTTGAAATGTGCAGCAGAATTTTGTATAAGTGCAGAAAAATGCTTGTGTATGGCTGGTTGTGAAAAGGGTAGTACCTATGGGGTTCTAGACATTTGCTAGCAGATCCCAACGGTCAAAATGTAGACTTATGTACTAGAGACTTCCAGTAAAATTTTCGAGTCGATCCAACGGTTAACAAATTGGAACGAAGGAAATGTTACTGGGGTATTTGTATGTGAAAAGCTGTGATTTTGAGTTGTGTTTTGGGCAGAGTTTTCTGCCTTTGCCCTATTTTGCTTGATTTTGTTAGTCCATGATGATTGGATGTGGAATTACTTGGATGTTGTGGAAGCTTGGGAGGATTGATGGGGACCCGGCGTTGAGAGGAACGAGGATAAGGGCTACGTGGGAGTACTTGAGCTCAGTTGGAGGTGGGCAACAGGGGATGGTGGGTTATACGTGATTTATGGATGTGGAGAATCGTTTTGCACCATCGCCTGACCGCCACCTAGTACCACATGAGATGGGTACCCCATAATCCGACAAGCTTGAAATGATGAAGTGTAGAAGGGCGAGACTTCCTACTTTTATTCGTTGACCACAGAGTGGTACCTGGAGATATGTCGCGGGGGTCAGGAGACCTTGGGGACGTCAGGTGGGGTGCTATTGCCCAAAACCAAGCTTGACCAATCCCGACCCAACCCGGGCATAGTCAGTCAGTGGGAACCTGTGATGTACCTAAGCAGGCGAGCTCCTGGCAGTCAACAGATAAAAGGAACAAAGACCACAAAGCAAGGAGGCTTGTGTGGTGGCTGGCCAGCTGTGAAACTTGATTGATATATGGGATATGGCCTCTGGTAATCGATTACCAAGGGTGGGTAATCGATTACAGGCTTAAAAGTAAAGATAGGAGACTAAGATGGTCTCTGGTAATCGATTACCAAGGGGTGTAATCGATTACCAGGCTTAGAAATGAAGGCAGCATGTTTTGGAGGCCTCTGGTAATCGATTACCAGGCTGTGTAATCGATTACACAGTGCATTTTTGCAGGTTTCATGTCCTGAGGCTGTGTATTTTGAGTTTAGCCTCTGGTAATCGATTACCAAGGCTGTGTAATCGATTACCAGAGATGAAAAGCCTAAAGATACCCCTTTTACTTGCATGTAGTGGTTATGAGACGCGTTGTGTTGCGGCGTAGTTAGATTCTTGTGAAAGAGTCTACCCCTTTCTTTTCTTTCTTGTAGATCGTGATGGCGGCGCAGCTAATCCATGATCGAGTGGGGATGGAGTGCCTAGAGGGAGCTTGGGAGACCCTCGAAGGCAACACGAGGTGCCGATTTCGGGGCACGATTCGATTTACAGCTACTTCATTGGTGCATCCAGATGAACCCGCGCGCACGCTTCAGCGTACTGTGGAGTGGATACTACCCACGCCTACACCATACTGTCTAGTGGAGCCAGTCCAAGTGATCGAGGTGACGTAATCCGAGGAAGACCCTGAGGAGGATCCCGAGGAGCTACCTCCTGAGCCTGCTGTGGATGCTCTTGACTTTCTAGAGGATGATGAGGACCCACTCCCTGAGGTGGATTCTCCCGAGGACGTCATGTCGGCATCTGAGGCAGACTCTACGGAGGATAGTGGTCCTGGAGAGATGGCGATCAGTGGAGGCTCTTCATCATAGTAGACAACTCATTGGATTAGTTTTATATACTTTTGAGGGTGGGTGTATCTAGGACTG
This sequence comes from Glycine soja, assembly GCF_004193775.1. Taxonomy (NCBI): domain Eukaryota; kingdom Viridiplantae; phylum Streptophyta; class Magnoliopsida; order Fabales; family Fabaceae; genus Glycine; species Glycine soja. The sequence continues at coordinate 20,647,604 of NC_041011.1, forward strand.
ACTGTTAGGTTTACTCTTTTGTTTTTGTATGGGTAGACCTATTGTATAGGAATTTGATGATTGTATACATGTGGCTGAAGCCACCACTGTGGACACCTTTGCTCTGGATGACACTATCTATTTTGTAAAACTCTCATATTTTGGACAGCTATTAAATGATGAATGTACTTACGTTTAACCTTGTTATTTGAAAAGAAAGCATTAGCAAACTTTATTTACAAAAGAGTTTACCGACCGTATTTTATTTTATTATTTTCACGTGACGTCCTAAAGTAATGGCTAGTATACTCTTCCTTTGAAACAACAAAATAGTTTAGAGATTACGAGTGGTAAGAAAGAAATGACTCCGAATAGAGTTGTGAACTGGCCATTCAGGACTCTATAGTGAGGATTTTCCTTCTGAACCTAATTATTGTGAAAAGAGAAAGAAATGAAAAAGAAAAAGAAGAAAAAAAAATTTACCATGGTTTTTGTTATTTAAATCATTACTATTAAACCAATCATTATTTTGGGGACGCCACATCATGAGTTTTAAAAAACAATTAATCAAGAATCATCAATCATCTTTGAATCATCTATCTTTCAATCTTTTTTTCATCATCATCCTTCAGCAATCTTTCAACATTTTCTTTCATCTCTTTCAACACTTTCAACTAAACTTTCTTACTCATTTCTCTCCATCTTTCTAAAATGTTCAATACTTTTTCTTTGAAGAAAAGTTCTTTGATCAAAAACTTGTGCTATTCATCTTTTTCATTATCTTCTCCCTTTGCCAAAAGAACGAAGGACTAACCGCCTAAATTCTTTTGTGTCTCTCTTCTCTCTTACAAAAGATTCAAAGGACTAACCGCCTGAGAATTCTTTTGATTCTTTCCTTCCCCTTAAGCAAAAGATTTCAAACGACTAACCGCCTGAGATATCTTTTGTTTCCCCTTACAAAGATTCAAAGGACTAACCGCCTGAGAATTCTTTGTCCCAACACATTGGAGGGTACATCCTTTGTGGTACAAGTAGAGGGTACATCTACTTGAGGATTGTTATACTGAGAACAAGAGAGGGTACATCTCTTGTGGATCAATTCAATTGAGGTTACATCCACTTGGCTTATCAAAGAGAACAAGGGAGGGTACATCCCTTGTGGATCTTTGGCTTGTAAAGGATTTTACAAGGTTGAATGAAATCTTAAGAACCGCAGGTTGCTTGGGGACTGGATGTAGGCACGGTTTGTGGCCGAACCAGTATAAATCTTGTGTTTGTCATCTTCTTCCCTACATTCTTTAATTTTCGTTGTGTACCTTTAATTATCGCTTTTACTTTTGGTTAAGTTTCTATTTTTGTTCTTTACTTTCTTAACTTAGTAGTAAAAGCCTAATTGAATCTAGTAGCATTAAGAGGATAGGTTTTTTAATTATTCAAGACACATTCATAATTGATTCAACCCTTATCCCCCTTCTTAATTATTCCGAGGCCACTTGATCCAACAAGTGGTATCAGAGCAGGTATCTTGTAGAAAGTTTCACAACTTCAAGATTCATGGCCTCCTCAAATTCTCTGTTTCCGGAAGGAAACTCCATCCGTAGGCCACCTATCTTTAATGATGAGGGTTACCACTATTGGAAAACATGAATGAAAATCTTTATTGAAGCCATAGATTTAAACATTTGGGAAGCAATAGAAATAGGACCTTACATACCCACCATAGTAGATGAAAGCACTAGCACCACAACATAAAAACCTAGAGATAACTGGATTGATGAGGATAGAAGAAGAATCCAATATAATCTTAAAGCCAAAAACATTATCACTTTTGCCCTAGGAATTGATGAATATTTTAGAGTGTCAAACTGTTCAAATGCAAAGGAGATGTGGGATACTCTCCAACTTACACATGAAGGCACCACTGATGTGAAAAGATCTAGAGTCAACACCCTTACACATGAATATGAATTATTTAGGATGAACCGTAATGAGAACATCCAAAGTATGCATAAAAGATTCACACACATAGTCAACCATCTTGCCTCCTTAGGAAAATCTTCCCTAATGAAGATTTAATTAATAAAGTTTTAAGATATTTAAGTTGGGAATGGCAGCCCAAGGTAACTGCTATTTCTGAAAGTAAAGATCTTTCCTCTATGTCTCTTGCCACCTTGTTTGGCAAATTGCAGGAACATGAAATGGAACTTCAATGTCTCAACAAAAATGAAGAGACTGACAAAAGGAAAAGAAGCATAGCACTCAAAGCTTCCTCCTCAATGCAAGAAGAAAAAGAAGAAGAAGAATCTGATGATGAAAAGGACTTCTCACTCTTTGTGAAGAAGTTTCATAAATTTGTCAAAAAGAAAAAGTCAGACTTCTACCTTCAAAGATCTAGACACTTGAATCATGAAAAAGGTAACATTAAAATCATTTTCGTTTAAATTTAAGTTGATTGAATTTTCTTAACTTTTTTATATGATGACTAACAATTTTTTTGTCTTGATTGATTGCTATGTGCTTATATGTTTGATTGAGTTATTTTCTTTCTTCAAGCATGAAGTTTATTATTAAAACAAATAGTTGATAGTACATATGATTCTAGCATGATTTTTTGTATGATATGTGAATTACTTGCTTAAAAGTCATTAAAGTTTTTTTTAAAAATCTATTATGTTATATATATTTATTTTCATATAAGAGTTTTTAGATATAAAATATTTTGACCCTTTTTCAAATCCTTTCACTCTAAGAATTCATTCAGCACTTAGTTTTCCTAAAAAGCTCTCTGGTAATCGATTACTACAATACTGTAATCGATTACAGCAAGTCAGGAAGAGTGTAATCGATTACCAAATGTTGTAATCGATTACAACGCGTCCCTACTCCTATAAATTCAAATTTCGAAATTAGAAATCTCCATTGCTCTCGCGAAACCCTCGTTCCTAAATCTTCATTTTGCCATAACTCACTCATTTATTATCCAAATCACTCCCCACAAAGCCCAAAATTCATCTTTTTTCATTATCTTTCATTTCAATCGATTGTAATTTCAAAAAACTCTCTCAAATGGTGGAACCATCTAAGAAGTGCAAAGGTTCTTCGAGTAGAAGCCAACGACATTCCGAGGTTCAGGATACTCCAATTCCTTCCTCCATTTCCTCCTCCTCATTGTTCTCATCAGAAGAACAACATATACGGTACACAAACCTCTTCTCCTCTCGTTCTATCATAGACCCTAAGTTCATAGATATGGATTTCTTTTCTGATGAGAGTTTCAAATGCATTCAAGTATTTCAAAACTCAAATCTTATTCCCTTTATGTCTCTAAAATTGCCTGTGTATTCTGAATTGGTAAAAGCTTTTTATTCTAATCTTGAAATTCAAGAAAGTACCTTGATTTATGAAGTTTATGGGATAAAGATGGTCATTGACCAATCCCTCTTCTATGATTAGACCCAATTGTCTAGTGACAGTGTACCATTTGAAGGTGCACTGGACAATGATTGGAAGTTTGATTTTTTTGTGCATGATGCCCGCCGGTTGGTTTGCACCAACCAAGCAGATATGACCGAAAGGCTGCTTGCCGGTTCATTGGCTCTTGAAAGCCGCATCCTTCACTATCTTATTGATCGTATTTTACTCCCAAGATCTTCAAACCTTGCACAGGTTTCTGAAGAAGATCTTATAGTCATGTGGGCCTTTCATACCAACCGACAAATTGATTGGGCACATTTAGTCCGGTATCGCATGCATAAGGCATTGTGATTAACTGCTCCTTTACCATATCCACATTTAGTCACTCTTTTCCTTCAACATTTTAACATCCCTCTTGATTCTGAACATTATGTTCCAATCAAGAGATCTTTCTTGATCGGTGCTGTTGTGGTTGCGTCCTTTGGTTACCGCAAAGAGCGTGATGGCTCTTGGGTAAAAAAGGGTACTCAACCAAATGATGATGAAGGACAATTATCGGTTGAAGGAGACTCTTCTCTCCTTCAAAGTATTTTGGACAGGTTTGATGGACTCCAAACCTATGTTGGTGAGAGGTTTGATGCTTTGGAACAACAAGTGGCCATGCGATTTGATGCAATGGACTCAAGGATCACAAAGGTTGAAGATGTCACCATCATTCGCGACTGCCTTGATTTACCTCCACCACCATCAGTTTAGACTTTATTAATATTATTATTATGTTTTGTTTCTAAAGCCTTGTATTTGGCTATATGCTTATGACATTTGAACACTTAGTATTTTTAATATTTGCTTAGTATGATTGAATATTTATGGATTGTGATATATGACTATGTGGTTTGCATTATAATTTGGTTTATGTCTTGCTTCATGAATGGTTTAGAATATTTTATGTTTATTTTACAAAATATGCTTTGTGTATATTTTTATATTTTGTATGATTTACGCACTTTGGCCTTTTTGATGTTGCCAAAGGGGGAGAGAAAAATGGGTATTTTAAGAGATCAAGATATTATATTTTTTCAAAACTTTAAAATTAAGCATAAATTCAAAAAAAAAGGGGGAGAAAGGGATGAGTGAACGGTAGAACAAGACTTGTATGCATTCTCTTGATTTTAGGGTTGTCATCATCAAAAAGGGGGAGATTGTGGACGCAATGCCTTCCAAGGTTATTTTGATGATGCCAAAGAATCAAGAGTTAAGCAAATTCCGAAGATTCAAGAATAAGTTCTCAAGAATAAAGATTCAAGATTCAAGAATCAAGAGAAGACTCAATCAAGATAAGTACTAAAAAAGTTTTCCAAAACATTGAGTAGCACAAGAAGTTTTCACAAAATCATTACCAAAGAGTTTTACTCTCTGGTAATCGATTACCAAAATGTAGTAATCGATTACCAGTGTTTCAAGAGTTACAACTTGCGTTTAAACAGTTTTAAATCATTTTAAAATTGTGTATTCAATTACACAACACTTGTAATTGATTACCAGAGCTTCTAAACATTTTAATTTTCAAAATTCAAAATGAAGAGTCACATCTGTTGATGTGTAATCGATTACACCTTAATGGTAATCGATTACCAATGATTGATTTCAAAAATAAGTTTCCAAAAGTCACAATTCTTCAAGTGACTTGTTTCTGAAGATTTTTTCAAAAGTCACAACTTTTTAAGTGACTAGTTTTAAAGAAATTGCCAAGAGTCACAAGCTTTGACTTGAGTCATCAAGAGATTATAAATATGACCATGGCATGAGTTTTAAAAAACAAATAATCAAGAATCATCAATCATCTTTGAATCATCTATCTTTCAATCTTTTTTCATCATCATCCTTCAACAATCTTTCAATATCTTCTTTCATCTCTTTCAACACTTTCAACAGAACTTCTTACTCATTTATCTTCGTCTTTCTAAAAGTTTTTGTTCAATACTTTTTCTTTGAAGAAAAGTTCTTTGATTAAAAACTTGTGCTATTCATCTTTTTCATTCTCTTCTCCCTTTGCAAAAAGAATGAAGGACTAACCGCCTGAATTCTTTTGTGTCTCCCTTCTCTCTTACAAAAGATTCAAAGGACTAATCGCCTGAGAATTCTTTTGATTCTTCCCTTCCCCTTAAGCAAAATATTTCAAAGGACTAACCACCTGAGATATCTTTTGTTTCCCCTTGCAAAGATTCAAAGGACTAATCGCCTGAGAATTCTTTGTCCCAACACAATGGAAGGTACATCCTTTGTGGTACAAGTAGAGGGTACATCTACTTAGGGATTGTTATACTGAGAACAGGAGAGGGTACATTTCTTGTGGATCAGTTCAAGTGGAGGGTACATCCACTTGGTTTATCAAAGAGAACAAGGGAGGGTACATCCCTTTTGGATCTTTGTCTTGTAAAGGATTTTACAAGGTTGAAAAAAATCTCAAGAACTGCAGGTTGCTTGGGGACTGGATGTAGGCCCGGTTTGTGGCTGAACCAGTATAAATCTTGTGGTTGTCTTCCTCTTCCCTACACTCTTTAATTTTTGCTGTGTACTTTTAATTATCGCTTTTACTTTTGGTTAAGTTTCTATTTATGTTCTTTACTTTCTTAACTTAGTAGTAAAAGCCTAATTGAATCTAGTAGCATTAAGAGGATAGGTTTTTTAATTAGTCAAGACACGTTCATAATTGATTCAACCCACCCTTCTTAATTATTCCAAGGCCAATTGATCCAACAAATCACAGGGGTCAGGTGCAGCTAAAGAGACTTCTACCGCTACACTATGCACCAGCAGAGCTAGGACACCAGTCCTTTCCCGTGGCCTACCCCCAAGCAGTTCAAGGCCACAGTTGCCTGGCCTGGAGATGTGCCCGATTTTGAGATAGGGGCAAGTCCCGCAGAGGCTGCTGGGGACGATGAGGGAGCTTAGGAGGATGATGATATGGCTGATGTGCTGGATTTCTTCACTTGAAGAGACAGAGTTGCACGGCTGAGGTCGTCAAAAATTGTGATTTCGTCTTTATTTGATGTTATTGCTTTCAGTTTTTATTTGTTATCTCATTTCAATAAATTTGGACTTTATGTTATTGCTTTCAGTTTTTATTTTTTATCTCATTTTGATAAAACTGGACTTTATGTTATTGCTTTTAGTTGTTTGTTATCTCATTGTGATTAACTTTACCGCTTCTAGCATATTGTCATATTTGTATTGTGATGGTTTGTTTGAAACAAAAAAATAATAATAAGGGCCTTGTGTATTGTTTTCTTTTCATTCACACGCTTTTGTTCCTTTGATAAAGTGTAATCTCGGGAAACAACTTTGCCTAGATACAAACTTTTCCTATAAAAACTATAAAAAAAAACAAAACAAAACAACAAAGAAAGAAAACTAAAAATAGGGGCAACATGCTTTTGAAAAAGAATGACCGCCAATTTTCTTTGGAAAATTCACGGATCGAAACACAAAAGGTTTTTGAAAAAAAAAAGAAATGTGCACCTGAAGGGTGAAAGCAATGAAATTTTTTCCCAAAATGCCTAAAATGGACTCGGATGTGTGCGTAACTTGATAAAAGAGCAATTTTTGAAACACTGGTTCGATCTGAATGGGGAAACAAACCCTGAGCCTTAGTGTTTACATGGCCACAAAGCTTTATGTTTGAGTGTCCACATAGATGTGTGCTATGATCATTTATACATGAATTTCTAAGCATCATCATATGTGTGTCATGAAAATAATTTGGGGCATTCCCTTATTCCTAAGCAACCTGCTAAACAAACATCCCGACATACATCATGTCCCACCATTTGTCGGCCTTTTGAGTTGAGCGTCCACTTTTTGGCCAAAAACTTGACCTAGGATGGAAATTTCCAACCTTACCCTTGGAAGAAAGAACAGAAGGATCTTCTAAGAGAAGCTTTCTTTACCTTGGGTTATAAATGTGCATCGAGAGAAAAGAAAAGAAAAGAAAATAATCAATCAATCAAAGATTGAAGAAAAGCAAAAGAAAATAGAAAAGAAAGAAAGAAAAGAAAAAGAGAGTTCCTTTGAACCAGACAATGTCTGAACAATGCGCAGAGTTGTCGAAAGAGAAAAAAGGAAAAAGAATGGTAACAGTAACCTAGTTTAAAACCTGAGGGAGATGCAGAGCAGTTACTTGCTTAGTTACAAACCAAATCTTTGTGTTCGCTTTTGTTCCACACCGGAAGAATAGGAAACAAAAAGGGGAAAAACCCGAACGACCAAAGCCAAATTTCGCACCAAAATCCAACTTCCTAAATGTCTTATTGATCCATGATTGTGCATATTATCTTTGATTTGATGGGAAATGATTTACAAAGTCGAATCATGACATATTTGTGGTTTGGAGTTAGGATGAAACACTTTCTAGTGTGAGACTTTATACACTTTGAGCATTTTTCCTCTATTCAATTGCACCCAGGGTTTTCTTCTAATGCTCTTTTAGAAATGAAATGCGAATGTCCCAAATCTCATTTGTTGGTTATGAGAAATTCTATCTACATGCTTTCATTCCCCAACAGTCATATTGTTTTTCTTGAAAAAATATATGTTGTTATGATCGGTTTGGAGGTTTGTTTCTTTGCTAAGTGTGTTCACATTTTAGTGAAAGGTTTCCAAGACTATCACAGTCTTCTTTGCCTTCGAGACTACCAAGTCCGTTGGCATGCAGAGACAATCAAGGTCATCTGCCTTTTTTCGAAGACTTGAATGTCTTTCGACCAAGACTATCATAGTCTTCTTTGCCTACGAGACTATCAAGTTCATTTGCATGCAGAGACAATCAAGTCCATTGGCCTGCAGAGACAATCAAGGTCATCTACCTCTTTTCGAAGACTTCAATGTCTTTTGACCAACACTATCACAATCTTCTTTGCCTTCGAGACTATCAAGTCCATAGGCATGTTTTCCTTTTGTCAAGGTCATCTGCTTCTTTTCCTTTTGTTGGTCTCTTCATTTTGGTTGAGACGTTGAAGTTCCATTTCATGTTCCTGCAATTTGCCAAACAAAGTGACAAGAGACATAGAGGAAAGATCTTTACTTTCAGAAATGGCAGTTACCTTGGGCTTCCATTCCTTACTTAAGCATCTTAAAAATTTATTAATTAAATCTTCATTAGGGAAGATTTTTCCTAAGGAGGCAAGATATTGACTATGTGTGTGAATCTTTTCTACATACTTTGGATGTTCTCATTAGGGTTCATCCTAAATAATTCATATTCATGTGTAAGGGTATTGACTCCAGATCTTTTCACATCAGTGGTGCCTTCATGTGTAAGTTGGAGAGTATCCCACATCTTCTTTGCATTTGAACAGTTTGACACTCTAAAATATTCATCAATTCCTAGGGCAGAAGTGATAATGCTTTTGGCTTTAAGATTATATTGGATTCTTCTTCTATCCTCTTCAGTCCACTTATCTCTAGGTTTTTGTGTTGTTGTGCTAGTGCTTGCATCTACTATGGTGGGTATGTAAGGTCCTATTTCTATTGCTTCCCAAATGTTTAAATCTATGGCTTCAATAAAGATTTGCATTCAGGTTTTCCAATAGTGGTAACTGATGGAAGCTTGCTTGTGGAGCTTCTATGGAGGCTGGATCTTTGAGCTTCAATGAGGTCCTTCAATGGTGATTTTACACCATGGAGATGCAGCGGAAGGCAAAGGAGAAGAGGAGAAGGGAGGCACCATCCACAAGGGAATAAGCCAAGGAAGAAGGAGCTTCACCACCAAGAATTGACTTGGATAAAAAGCTTGAAGAGGATGCTTTAATGGAGGAAAAGAAAGAGAGAAGGGGGGAGCACGGAATTGAAGGAATAAAAGAGGGAGAGAAGTGGAATTTGAAGTGTATCTCATAAGACTTTCATTCATCAAAGTTACAACAAGTGTTACACATGCTTCTATTTATAGACTAGGAAGCTTCCTTGAGAAGCTTTCTTAAGAAAACTTCCTTGAGAAGCTTCTTTGAGAAAACTTCCATGAGAAGCTAGAGCTTAGCTACACACACCCATCTAAAAACTAAGCTCACCTCCTTGAGAAGCTTCCTTGAGAAGCTAGAGCTTAGCTACACACACCCCTCTAATAACTAAGCTCACCTCCTTAAGAAGAGAAGCTAGAGCTTAGCTACTGATGTGCCATCATTTTCTTCTATTTTCTAAACCCTTTTTGCACCATTTTAATTACTGATTGATCTTAATTGTCAATTAATTAGGCAGTTTTATTATTTGGGCTCATTTAGCTAATTTGATGTTTTTAATCTAATTTCAAGAATTAATGAAACATTGGGCTTAATTTGGATTTTGGTTGTGGACTTGAAGAGGGCAAATAAAGCAGCGCTTACCTTAGTTAATTTCTAATTAGGAAATTTCGCAATTTTATTTTATGTGGTTTAGTGTTTATTTCGTTTTGGGCCAGAGTATTGTAATAGGGCCTAGTGACTTTGAGTGACTCTTTTTAAATAGCAGCCTTGGGATTCGTGCAAGGCATTCTGTTAGGCTATTATTCAGAGCTTAGGGTTTATGGTTTTTAGGTTTTTCTGTTCTAATGCTACTGTTTCATTCTTAATGCAATTTTCCATTTCCAGCTTCTAATTACAATTTTGTTCTTGTTTCTTCTTCTACTTTCATTTACGTTTCTGTTTTCATTTTCGTTTCTGTCTCATTTGCGTTTCTGTTTATTTACGTTTTGTTTCATGTTTCATTTACGTTTTCTGTTTGAATCTATGGAAGGCTAAATATTCTGGTGTTGTTTCCTTTTGAGGATGAAGCCCAACTCTCTTTGAGGTTTCGCTCATAATGTGGTTCCCTGGCAGTTTTCCCTTCACCAATTAACCCAAATTTGTGAACATTAATCAGTGCACGCTTCGTGTTCGATTAATTGCCTCTGAGCCTAACTTGCGTTCATGCTTAATGGACGAAGGGCTAACTGGTGTATGTGGTGCCTAATCACGTATTGACAACCCTAAGTTGATTTTCGCTTAGTAAATTGAAATAGGGTTGGATTAAGTGGTTAACTGTTAGGGACGCATTCTCCATAACCCAGGATAAGAGAATGGCTTCTGAATCAGAGGAAACAACCCATTTTTAATATTATTAGTTTCATATTCCAGTATACTTGTTCTGCTCCTTAAATCACAAAACAAACAAACTCCCCCCCAATCGTTACTGTTACTGCAAGTATATTATGAATATTTGGTTTATCATTGCTCGTTGGGAAATGACCTAGGATCACTTCCTAGTTACTGCATTTTCATGTTTATTTGATTCGGGTATGGCCTCGATCAGCTACACACCCCTATAATAGCTAAGCTCACCCCCATGATAAAATACATGAAAATACAAAAAAAAATCCTACTACAAAGACTACTCAAAATGCCCTGAAATACAAGGCTAAAACCCTATAATGCTAGAATGGCCAAAATAAAAGGCCCAAAAGAATAAAAAAAACCTATTCAAATATTTACAAAGAAGAGTGGACCCAACCTTGACCCATGGGCTCAAAAATCTACCCTAAGGTTCATTAGAACCCTAAAGCCTTCTTTATCAGCTCTAGCCCAATCCTCTTGGAGCCTCTTGTTCATGGCTCTGGTAACTGGTCATTTCCTAGGGAGGATTGCATCATCCCCTCCCCCTTGAAGAGGATTTGACCTCAGATCTGTTGGTTCCTCCTCCTCTGTATCAGCTTCACCTGCAAAAGGAATTAAATCAGAAATATTAAAAGTGGTGCTGACTCCATACTCTCTTGGAAGGTCCAACCTATAGACATTATTATTGATCCTCTCCAAGACCTGAAAAGGTCCATCCCCTCTAGGGCTAAGCTTGGATTTCCTTTTAGTAGGGAATCTTTCCTTCCTAAGATGGAGCCAAACCCAGTCCCCCTCATTAAGAACTAGTTCCTTTCTTCCTCTATTGCCCTTAGTTGAATACACCTTTGTTTGGTTCTCTATTTGGGTCTTAACCCTCTCATGCAACTTCTTTACAAACTCTGACCTAGATTCCCCTTCTTTATGTATAAAAGAAGTGTCAAGTGGGAGGGGAATGAGGTCTAAGGGTGTTAAGGGATTGAACCCATAGACAACCTCAAAAGGGGATTGCTTGGTGGTTCTATGAACCCCCCTGTTGTAGGAAAATTCTACATGAGGAAGATACTCATCCCAAGACTTATGGTTTCCTTTTAGAAGAGCCCTTAAAAGGGTTGATAAAGACCTATTCACTACCTCTGTTTGCCCATCAGTTTGTGGATGACAAGTGGTGGAGAAAAGAAGCTTTGTTCCTAGCTTAGCCCATAATGTTTTCCAGAAGTGGTTAAGGAACTTAGCATCTCTATCTGACACAATGGTTCTAGGCAAACCATGGAGTCTCACAACTTCCCTAAAAAAGAGTTTTGAGATGTGGGAAGCATCATCCACCTTGTGGCTTGGTATAAAGTGCGCCATCTTGCTAAACCTATCCACCACCACAAAGATAGAGTCTACACCTCTTTGGGTTCTAGGGAGCCCAAGGACAAAGTCCATACTAATGTCTACCCAAGGTGCAGATGAAATGGGTAAGGGTGTGTATAGCCCATGAGGCATCACCCTATACTTGGCTTGTAAACAAGCCACACACCTAGTGCAATGCTTATGGACATCTTTCTTCATATAGGGCCAATAGAACTTTTCTTTGAGTAAGACAAGGGTCTTTTCTATCCCAAAATGGCCCATGAGCCCACCCTCATGGTTCTCCTTCACAAGTAATTTTCTGATGGTTCCTTGGGGTACGCAAAGCTTTCCCTCTTTGAACAAATACCCCTCAGCCAAATAGAATCCATCTTGGGCCTTTTTCCCACAACTCTTGTAAATGGGAGAGAAATGTTCATCTAAAGCATACAAGTCCCTAATGTTATCAAATCCTAAAATTTGAGCTCCTAGGGAGCAAAACAATGTGTGTCTCCTAGAGAGGGCATCAGCTACCACATTTGTTTTTCCCTTTTTGTATTTGATAACATATGGAAATTTCTCTAGGTACTCTACCCATTTTGCATGCCTTTTGTTTAACTTGCTTTGCCCTCTAATGAACTTAAGTGATTGATGATCACTATGAATGACAAATTCCTTGGAAACAAGGTAATGTTCCCAAGTTTGGAGTGCTCTTATTAAGGCATAAAGCTCTGTATCATAGGTAGGGTAGTTAAGGGTGGCACCGTGAAGTTTTTCACTAAAATAAGCAATAGGGTGCCCACCTTGTAACAAAACAGCTCCAACTCCCACTCCAGAGGCATCACATTCTAGCTCAAAAGTTTAAGAAAAGTTAGGAAGAGCTAGAACAGGTGCCTTAGTAAGCTTTTTTTTAGCAAAGCAAAGGCTTGCTCTTGTTTTTCACCCCAAGTAAATGCCACATTCTTCTTCACTAGCTCATTGAGAGGTGATGCAATTGTAGAGAAATTAGGAACGAACCTTCTATAGAAGCTTGCCAACCCATGGAAGCTCCTAATATCTCCCACACCTTTTGGGGTGGGCCATTCTTGGATGGCCTTGATTTTCATAGGGTCCACTTGGACCCCATTTCTACCAACTACAAACCCTCAGAAAACTATATTATCTACACAAAAAGTACACTTCTCTATATTTGCATAGAGGATGTTTTTCCTAAGGACTGAAAGAACTTGCCTGAGATGTCCTAAGTGATCATCTAGGATCCTACTGTACACTAAAATATCATCAAAATAAACAACTACAAATATACCTATGAAATCCCTTAAGACATGATGCATAAGCCTCATAAAGGTGCTTGGTGCATTAGTGAGCCCAAAGGGCATCACTAGCCATTCATACAAACCAAACTTGGTCTTGAAAGCAGTTTTCCACTCACCACCCTTTTTCATCCTGATTTGGTGATACCCACTTTTAAGATCAATTTTTGAAAAGATATTGGCACCATGCAACTCATCAAGCAAATCATCAAGTCTAGGAATGGGGTGCCTATACTTTACAGTGATGTTGTTGATGGCCCTACAATCTGTACACATTCTCCACGTACCATCCTTTTTGGGCACCAACAACACTGGCACAACACATGGGCTTAGGCTCTCTTGGACCCAGCCCTTCTCCAACAATTCTTTAACCTGAGACTCTATCTCCTTAGTCTCCTGAGGGTTAGTCCTATAGGCTGGCCTATTAGGAAGGCTTGCTCCTGGGACTAAATCTATTTGGTTTTCTATTCCCCTTAAAGGAGGTAGCCCAGAGGGTATCTCTTTGGGAAATATATCACCAAATTCATGTAAGAGTTCTTGGACCTTTGGGGGTAAGGTCTCAAATGTAGGAATTGTGTCAGTGCTAAGGGATGTTTCCCTTGATAGGATAAGGTAGAAAGATTGTTTAAGAAGGAGTGCTCTTTTAATATCACCTTTTGTTGCAAAATGATTTTCCTTCTTAACAATCTTCTTGGAGGAATCCTTTTCCTCTTTTTCCTTCCCCTTGGCCTTTGAAGACAAGGCCTTACTATCCTTCTTTTTCTTTTGTTTTTCTAGTTTTTCTTCCTCATCCCTTTTATCTTTCATAGTTAGTTGATCTCTGGCCACCTGTGAAGGTGTTTGAGGATGCAACACAAATTTAGTGCCAAGATGGGTGAGGGTAATCTCATTAGTTAGGCCATTGTAAATGATCTTCCTATCAAATTGTCACGGCCTTCCTAAAAGAATATGTCCTGCCTCCATGGGAACCATATCACAATTAACTTCATCCTTATATGTCCCAATGGAGAAAGGTACCTTCACTTGTTGGTTAACTATCATTTCCCCTTGCTCATTGAGCCATTGAAGTTTATAAGGTTTTTGGGTGGGGAATGATAGTGAGGTTCAACTTGGAAACTAATCTTGTGCTACAACAATTGCAACAAGATCCACTATCCACAACGAGAGAACAAGTTTTATCTAAAATTTTGCATCTTGTATGAAATATGTTCTCTCTTTGGGATTGAGATAGATCACAAAATTGACCTCCAAGGAGCCTTCTAACCATTAAGAGGTCACCTTCTTCATGGGGGTAGACTTCCTTACTACCCCTTACTTCATCTTCACTTCCACTAGAGGAAGGGCAAGAAGTAGTTTCCTGTTGACTATTATAAATGTCTTGACCTCTCATGATCATGGTTTTCTTTGTGGGGCATTGAGAGGCAATGTGACCTCTCCCAAGACATTTGAAGCATTTAATGTTGCTAGTCCTTTCTTGGGAACTAGTCTTAGGGGTGTATTTCTCTATGGTCTTACCCTTTTCTTCCTTGGGTTTTGAAGGTGTAGCCCCCAAAATTCCTTGGGCTTGGTCCTTCCTTGGATAATAGTGAAAGCCATAAGATTTTGAAGAAGACTTTCTTTTTAGTTGTTGTTCCACTCTTATACAAAGTTGGACTAGTTCATCTAGGTCCCTATATGGAAGAAGTTCAACCTTGTCCCTTACTTCCATATTAAGCCCACTAAGGAACCTCGCTATGCTTGTCCTTTCCTCCTCCCTAAGTCCAACTCTTAAAAAGAGTAGTTCCATTTGTTGTCTATATTCTTCAACACTCATACTTCTTTGTTTAAGCCTTTGGAGCTTGTCCATAAGCTCCCTTTCATAGTAGGGGGGAATGTGCCTCTTGCTATGGGCACTCTTAAGATCATTCCAATACTCTACAGGAGGATCCCCATGAATCCTTCGTTCCCTAACAAGGGAAGTCCACCAATAGAGGGCATACCCTTGAAAGCTAAGGGTAGCCAATGGAACTTTTCTCTCTTCGCTAATATGATGGCAAGCAAAGAGTTGTTCAACCTTCATTTCCGAATCTAAGTAGGCCTCAACATTATCTTTTCCATGGAAATATGGAATTCTAATGTTAACCTCTTGAGGCCTTCTATTCCTTTCCCTTCTTTGGGAGTGATGTTTAGTATGTGAACTATGGCGCCCTCTATAATAGTCGCTAAGTTCTTCACTTAAACTCTAGCAAGAGTCATGACTACTATTGGAGGCATGTTTTTCTCTTTTCATTTCTTTTATTATTTTTCTTCTTTCTTCCTCTCTTATTTTCTCTCTTTCATCTTGACTTATTTCTTCCACTCTTTTTTTTCCTTTTTCTTTTCTCTCTTGTGTTTCTTTCCATAACTTTAGAGAACTCAACTCATCTAAGATTCTAGATAGAGGGTCCTTATGACTAGTACCCTCATCATTAGCACTAGTTGAATGATGACTCATGTTGGTTTCTAAGTTGTGGTTCTTTCTTGTTGGAGGTTTGAAAACAAAAGGTAAAAGAAACTATGGTTGAAACTAGCCAAAATAAACACTAAAAGAGGTGTGAAAGATAAGGTAAAAAAAACTAATTGGTAAAATGCAAGCTATCTAGGCGGTTTGACAATGGAAGGTAAAAGAAATAAGCAATGAAAGCAAGCAAGAAATGTAAACTAGGTGAATCCTAAGAATGTTTGGATGATCACATTCAAGGTTCCCAACAAAACACTCACTATCCTAAGGAAAAATTGCCTAAAATTATTATACACAAATGGAAGTTTGGTAACCTATTGGAGGCTCCCAACACACTTCCAATGAAAGGCCTTTTTGTTACAAAACTTGAAAGCAATGAAGGTAAGTAAATTGCAAATTACAAAATTGAAAAACGGTCCTCAATTTTAGTGGTTGTTCTCTCTTTGGTGATTCACTCAATTTGGAGTGCTTCTTAGTCCAATAGCTCTTAAGGTGGTTGGCCCCTTTCTTCTTGACTCAAATTCTTCAAGGGATGGCACCAATCCTCCTTCCAATTCCCTATATGGCAACCCACAAACAAGGAAACAAGGAGACAAGCAATAACCAAAGACCAAAAAAAAAAATGAAATGAAAGCTAAACAAATGGAGTTTTAACAAGACAAATTTTCAAGGATTACTCAACAATTAAAGCAATGAAAAGGACATAGAAGCAAGCTAGGACTCAAAGAGAAACTTAGAATGGCTTTAGAGTAGAGTAAAAAAAACTAAAAAAAAAAGACTCAACAAACCTCTATCTTTGACACTTTTTTTCACAGTAATTTTCAATTGAAATTTAGGAACTAAGATTGGTATAACATAGGCCCCAATTATAGAATAAATTTTGAGCCAAAACAATAAGCACATTCCCTTTCACTTTTTTTTCCTGGATACTGATTTTTCTGCCAACTTGTGTGATTTTTATTATTTTTTCCTTTTATCCAAATCACTTGTTTCTTTTTTTATAACTTTTTTCCAGATGTCTAGAAAATTCAGTAAAACGTTCAGCTCAAAATTCGAAGTAACCAATTCTCAGTAATTTTTACAAGTTTGTATGTCCAAGCTGCCAGCACCAGCGATTTTTTTTTAAGCATGGTATATTGATTGCCTTGGGCTTACTTTCAACTTTCCTATGTATGTTGAACTCAATAGGATTGTTTACCACAGTTTTAGGAGTTCAATATTCACTTAGGATCAACATTTCACCCAGCAATTCAATCACCAAAACTCAAATTCACAATAGACACAATCATAAGGAAACCTAAAAGTTCAAGAAAAGGATCACAATCAAAGACTCTCTAAGAATTTTGCATGAACATGTTAAGGACTAATTAACATGAAAGATTTGACTCAAATCAAATAATAGGCTAAGAGAATTTGATACACTCATGAACAAATGAGTTAGACAAAGAAACAAGAAAGAAAAAAAAATTCAGCACAACATAAGAAATCTTATGTGACAAGTTTCATGACTAGACATGACTTCTATGACAAAACTACAATAGGTGATCAAGTCACTCTAGATTTTTGAGTTTTTCTTATACTTTAATATTTTTGTAAGAATTTTATGGTTTAGGTTTCAGCCACAAAAAAATAACAAGACAAAACTCAAAGGAACCTAAACTCAACACAATTCATGGTTCAAGAACAAGAACAAGAAATTTGAACCATAGAAAATCAAATCTAGCGTCTATAGCAAGTTTAGTCGGTGGAAACTCTAAAGAATCATGTTAAAAACATTTATCACAAGACATGTGAGGAGATACATGGAGAAAAAATGAAGAAACAACAATGGAAGAGAAGGTAAAGCAAAAAATTAATGGAGGTTTAAGGAGCACCTACTTGAAGCTCTTGTGCTCTGATTACCACTTGATGGAAGCTTGCTTGTGGAGCTTCTATGGAGGCTGGATCTTTGAGCTTCAATGAGGTCCTTCAATGGTGATTATACACCATGGAGATGCAGCGGAAGGCAAAGGAGAAGAGGAGAGGGGAGGCACCATCCACTAGGGAATAAGCCAAGGAAGAAGGAGCTTTACCACCAAGAATTGCCTTGGATAAGAAGCTTGAAGAGGATGCTTTAACGGAGGAAAAGAAAGAGAGAAGGGGGGAGCACGAAATTGAAGGAATAAAAGAGGGAGAGAAGTGGAACTTTGAAGTGTATCTCATAAGACTTTCATTCATCAAAGTTACAACAAGTGTTACACATGCTTCTATTTATAGACTAGGTAGCTTCCTTGAGAAGCTTTCTTAAGAAAACTTCCTTGAGAAGATTCTTTGAGAAAACTTCCTTGAGAAGCTAGAGCTTAGCTACACACACCCATCTAAAAATAAGCTCACCTCCTTGAGAAGCTTCCTTGAGAAGCTAGAGCTTAGCTACACACACCCCTCTAATAACTAAGCTCACCTCCTTAAGAAGAGAAGCTAGAGCTTAGCTACACACCCCTATAATAGCTAAGCTCACCCCCATGACAAAATACATGAAAATACAAAAAAAAATCCTACTACAAAGACTACTCAAAATGCCCTGAAATACAAGGCTAAAATCCTATACTACTAGAATGGCCAAAATACAAGGCCCAAAAGAAGAAAAAAAACCTATTCTAATATTTACAAAGAAGAGTGGACCCAACCTTGACCCATAGGCTCAAAAATCTACCCTAAGGTTCATTAGAACCCTAAGGCCTTCTTTATCAGCTCTAGCCCAATCCTCTTGGAGCCTCTTGCTCATGGCTCTGGTAACTGGTCCTTTCCTAAGGAGGATTGCATCAGTAACCCTCACCATTAAAGATAGGTGGCCTATGAATGGAGTTTCCTTCAGGAAACAGAGAATTTGAGGAGGCCATGAATCTTGAAGTTGTGAAACTTTTCTCAAGATACCTGCTCTGATACCACTTGTTGGATCAAGTGGCCTCGGAATAATTAAGAAGGGGGGTTGAATTAATTATGAACGTGTCTTGACTAATTAAAAATCTATCCTTCTTAATGTTACTAGATTCAATTAGGCTTTTACTACAAAGTTAACAAAGTAAAGAGCATAAATAGAAACATAACCAAAAGTAAAAGCGGCAATTAAAAGTACACAGCGGAAATTAAAGAGTGTAGGGAAGAAGAAGACAAACACAAGATTTATACTGGTTCGGCCACAAACCGTGCCTACATCCAGTCCCCAAGCAACCTGTGGTTCTTGAGATTTCTTTCAACCTTGTAAAATCCTTTACAAGCGAAAGATCCACAAAGGATGTACCCTCCCTTGTTCTCTTTGATAAACCAAGTGGATGTACCCTCCACTTGAACTGATCCACAAGAGATGTACCCTCTCTTGTTCTCAATATAACAATCCCCAAGTACATGTACCCTCTACTCGTTCGGTTTATGTAATGCCCCTGCTACTTTCCAAAGATGTATGATGGCAATTTTTGCTGACATGGTAGAGAAATGTATCGAAGTCTTTAGGGATGATTTTTCGGTCTTTGGTGCATTTTTTGGAAATTGCTTAGCAAATTTAGAGAAAGTGTTACAGCGCTGTGAAGAATCTAATTTGGTGCTTAACTGGGAAAAATGTCACTTTATGGTTCAAGAAGGTATTGTGCTGGGACACAAGATCTCTAAAAGAGGAATTGAGGTGGATAAAGCCAAACTAGATGTTATTGATAAACTTCCACCCCTAGTTAATGTAAAAGGCATACGCAGTTTTTTGGGACATGTTGCATTTTATCGGCGATTCGTTAAAGACTTCTCCAAAATTGCTAAACCCCTAAGCAATCTGTTGAACAAGGAGGCTGTGTTTGTGTTCAATGAAGAATGTTTAGAAGCCTTTAACACTCTCAAAGCCAAATTGGTTTCTGCTCCTATAATTACAGCACCAGACTGGGGACAAGAGTTTGAATTGATGTGTGATGCAAGTGATTATGCAGTAGGTGCGGTGCTGGGGCAGCGGAAAGGCAGAATCTTTCATACCATCTATTACGCTAGCAAAGTTTTGAATGATGCTCAGATTAACTATGCCACCACTGAGAAAGAATTGTTGGCAATTGTGTTTACACTTGAGAAATTTCGATCTTATATGGTGGGATCAAAGATAGTGATTTACACTGATCATGCAACAATTAAATATTTTTTGCGCAAAGCTGATTCCTAGCCACGATTGATAAGATGGATACTGCTGCTTCAAGAATTTGATTTAGTCATCAAGGACAAGAAAGGTTCTAAAAATGTGGTAGCAGACCACCTATCCAGATTGGTGAATGAAGATGTCACTTCAAAAGAGGCTGAAATAAGAGATAAATTTCCTTATGAATCTTTGTTTCTGATTGCAGGGAGACTCTGGTTTACTGATATGGCTAATTTCAAGGCAACATGTGTCATACCTAAAGACCTCAATTGGCAGCAGAGAAAAAGATTCTTCTATGATGCCCGACATTATGTTTGCGATGATCCACACTTGTTCAAAGTAGGTGCAGATAGTCTCCTTCGAAGATGTGTCACAAGTGAGGAGGCCAAGGGCATATGGTGGCATTGTCACAATTCACCATGTTGCGGCCATTATGGCATAGACAAAACAATAGCTAAGGTTTTACAGTCAGGATTTTTGTGGCCAACACATTTTAAAGACGCCCATCACCATCTCTTAAAGTGTGACCAATGTCAGGGAATGGGGGGAATTTCCCGAAGGAATGAGATGCCTCTGCAAAACATTATGGAAGTTGAAGTTTTTGATTATTGGGGTATTGACTTCATGGGTCCATTTCCTTCATCTGCAGGAAATGATTATATTTTGGTAGCTGTTGATTATGTGTCTAAATGGGTGGAAGCTATGGCCACTTCAAGGAATAATGCTAAGACTATGGTGAAATTTATCAAGAATATTTTTGCTCGATTTGGGGTTCCTCAACTCTTAATCAGTGATGGTGGTTTGCATCTCTAGAATACTCAACTTCAAAAGTGTTGAGTCAATACCATGTGAATCATAGAGTGGCGTCCCCCTACCATCCTCAAACTAATGGGCAAGTCAAAGTATCCAATAGAGAATTAAAGAAAATACTAGAAAAAATAGTGGCGTCAACCAGAAAAGATTGGTCAGTCAAATTGGAAGATGCACTGTGGGCTTACAGAATTGCATACAAAACTCCCATTGGTCTGTCTCCTTTTCAACTGGTGGATGGCAAATCATGTCATTTACCAGTTGAAATGGAACACAAGGCATATTGGGCTATGAAATTTTTGAACTTTGATGAGAAGGAATCCAGAGAGCACAGAAAGATACAATTTTTGGAGCTTGAAGAAATGCGATTAACAACCTATGAATCTTCAAGACTTTATAAAGAAAAAGTCAAGACTTACCATGACAAAAAACTGTTGAAGAAAGACTTCAAACCGGGACAACATGTACTACTTTTTAATTCAATATTGAAATTATTTCCTGGTAAGCTGAAGTCCAAATGGTCTGGACCCTTTGTTATCAAGAAAGTTTGATCTTATGGTGCAATAAAGTTATATAACCCACAATCTCAGAATCCTGACAGAACATGGGTAGTAAATGGCCAGAGGTTAAAACTGTACCATGGTGAAGAATTTACAAGGGCACATAGCATTGTTTATTTGATCACCCATTGAGGTAAAAGTGTCAAGCTAATGACGTTAAAGAAGCGCTTCCTGGGAGGAAACCCAGTTTTAATTTCTGTTATCTTTGTTTTTCATGCATTATATCATGTGGAACTTGCTTTATAATTTGTACATTGGAGTATATCAGTTTATCCTTGAATGTTAGATATAAGGGTTTCAATTTCTTGAGAAAGGGACTGAAAAATAACTTAGAAAATATTTTCTGAAAAATGGTCCTTTCGCTAAGCGCAAGTGATGTGCCATTATTTTCTCCTATTTCTTAACCCTTTTTGCACCATTTTAAGTACTGATTAATCTTAATTGTCAAATTAATTAGGCACTTTTATTATTTGGGCCCATTAAGCTAATTTGATGTTTTTAATCTAATTTCAAGAATTAATGAAGCATTGGGATTGAATCCAGAATTGGGCTTGGACTTGAAGAGGGCAGACTATTTTATTCTACAAAATGAGATCTTATCTTTATCTTATCTAGATATTATTTAGAGTTGATCTCATCTAGATATTATTTAATCTAGATCTTATCTTATCTTATCTAGATTTGAATTTAATTTATTTATGGGCTTGGATTTAAAAGAGATTTGTAAGCTTTGGGGCTGAAAATCTATATAATAGCACCAAGGTTCTAGTTTACCTCTCTCTCTCTCTCTCCTCTCCCTCTCTCTCTTCTCTCTGGCTCCTCTCTCTCTTCTATTTTTCGTTTTTAGTTATAGTCTCTCTTCTCTTTCTCTTTTATTTTCGTTTTTTACAATTCCAGTTCAGACTTTTAGCTTTATCAATAAAATTTCATTCTCTATTTGATTAATGGAAGGCTAAGTCCGCAGCGTTGTTTTCTCTTAAGGATCAAACACAGTTCTCTTTGAGGTTCTATTATTACTGTTAAATTTTGTTCAGTTTTTTCTCTTCACTAATTACTCTGAATTTGTTGCTATTAATTCTTGCATGCTTAGTGCTTGATTAATTGTCTCTGCGCTTAATTTATGTTCATGCTTAATGATCGTTTATGAGTAATTGGTGTGTGTGATGCTTAATCACACAATGAATGCTTTATGTTAAATTTCGCTTAGTAATTTAATTTAGGGTTGGATTAAGTGGTTGATTTGATAAAGGATGAATTCTCGCAACCTAGGATAAGAGACTTGCTTATGAATCAAGGGGAAGCAACGTATTTTAATTCTAATAATTTCTAATTCAATTTTACTCGCTGTTTAATTTACAAAAGCAAACAACCCCCCCCTCCCCCGCCAATTTGTTACTATTTCCTACTATCTGTTATGAACATTTGGTGTATCATTGCTCATTGGGAAACGACCTAGGATCACTTCCTAGTTACTACATTTTAATATTTATTTGATTCGGGTACGGCCTCCATCAAATTTGGCGTCGTTGTCGGGGAGCAGTGTCCAAAGGTTCATAGCAGCTAGTGTCGTGTTAGTGTTTAATTCTTTCGTGTTTTATGTTTAATTGTTAGTGTTGTGTTAGTGTTTGTGTTAGTGTTGTTTAGTGTCTTGGTATTTTGTTTAGTGTGTGTTCTATTTTAGTTTTTTCTGTTAAGCGCTTCCCCTGTTTCAGTTTTGGGTGTTTTGCTGTGAATTGTGTTTTGCGACGGATTTAGCGACGGCAAAACAGAGTAGTAGTGGAAATCATGTAGTGATGGATTTTAGCGACCACCCTTGCTGAATTATTTGGGATTTTTTTGTTTTAGTAGCTAGAGTTGTTATTTTTGGCTGAATTTTTTTTTTGGTAACTTATTTTAATCTATATTTTGTGGGAAAAATAGCTAGAGCCTTTAGTTTGGTCAGATTTGAAAGTTCCAAAAAAGTAGCAAATTTTATTTTTGTCAAAACTTCAAACGACCATAACTTTTGCTCCAGTTATCAAAATCGCAATTATTATGTATGTATTTGGGGTTGAAAAATTTCCTACACTGTGGCAGCTGACCTACAGCCGGCTGAGGTCTCCATCGTCCAAAAAAAGTGATTCTGTCAAAAGTTTTTTATTTTTCAAGTATTATTCTCTTATTTTTCTTAACTTATCATTTTTAGCTTATATAGTTAGACTTCGAATTTTCATTTGAAATTTTTTGTGCTATCTTCTCATCATTTTATAAGGTTGCTCACAAAATTTCAAGTCATTTGGATATTGTTTAATGGTAGCTATAGTTCAAACCTACACTGTTACTTGCATAAGAAGGCAACTAGTTGTGCATGCTGAATTTAGTGTATGACTAGAGGAAATCCATCTGACTTACAACCCTTTGATCCTGAGATAGATAGGAAATTTCATAGATTAGTTAGACATCATTTAGTACCTATTGAGCATCCTGAGCATTCTGATATTGGTGATTTTGAGCATTATAATTTTGAACATTCTGATTTTGCTCATTCTAAGAACATGGCACAACCTCCACCCCGTGAGAGGACTCTAAGGGAAATAGCTGCACCTGATTTCACCTACGAAAGCTTGTGCATCCAATACCCTGATGAGGATGTCCCATATGTTCTTAAAACTGGACTGATCCATTTGCTTCCAAAGTTTCATGGCCTTGCAGGTGAAGACCCACACAAGCATCTGAAAGAATTCCATATTGTCTGCTCCACCATGAAACCACCAGATGTCCAGGAGGATCACATATTTCTGAAGGCCTTTCTTCGTTCTTTAGAGGAAGTGGCAAAGGACTGGCTATATTACCTTGCTCCAAGGTCCATCACGAGCTGGGATGACCTCAAGAGAGTATTCTCATAAAAAAGTTTCCCTGCTTCCAGGACCACGACCATCAGAAAGGATATTTCAAGTATTAGACAACTCAGTGGAGAGAGCCTATATGAATACTGGGAGAGATTTAAAAAATAATGTGTCAGTTGCCCTCACCACCAGATTTCAGAGCAGTTTCTTCTCCAATATTTTTATGAAGGACTCATCAACATAGAGAGAAGTATGATAGATGCTGCTAGTGGTGGAGTCCTTGGAGACATGACCCCTACTGAAGCCAGAAATTTAATTGAGAAGATGGCTTCCAACTCCCAGCAATTTAGTGCCAGAAATGATGTTATTGTCACTAGAGGAGTGCATGAAGTAGCCACAAATTCATCTTCATCAGGTGAGACTAAGAAGCTTGAAGGTAAACTAGATGCCTTGGTTAACCTGGTAATCCAACTGGCCATGAATTAGAAATCTACACCTGTCGCCAGACTCTGTGGTTTATGCTCCTCTGTTGACCACCACATAGACCTTTGCCCTTCTGTGCAACAATCTGAAGCAATTGAACAGCCTGAAGCTTATGCTGCAAACATCTACAACAGACCTCCTCAACCTCAAAAGCAAAATCAGCCACAACAAAATAATTATGACCTCTCCAACAACAGGTACAATCCCGGATGGAGGAATCATCCCAACCTTAGATGGTTGAATCCTTTACAACAGACTTATTTTTAAAATGCTGCTGCCCCAAGCAGACCATACGTTCCTCCATCAATCTAGCAGCAACAAGAGCAACGGCCCCAAAAACAGCAAACAGTTGAGGCCCCTCTACAACCTTCCCTTGAAGAACTTGTGAGGCAAATGACTATGCAAAACATGCAGTTTCAACAAGAGACCAAAGCCTCCATTCAGAGCTTAACTAATCAGATGGGACAGTTGGCTACACAGTTAAATCAACAACAGTCCCAGAATTCTGATAAATTATCATCTCAATCTGTCCAGAATCCCAAAAATGTGAGTGCCATTACATTGAGGTCAGGAAAGCAGTGTCAAGGACCTCAACCAGTAGCATCTTCCTCATCCGCCAATGAACCTGCCCAACCTCACTCTACTCCAGAAAAAGATGATGACAAAAATTTAAAGAGTAAGTTACCTAACAATTTCTATGCAGGTGAATCTAAAGAGAATCAGCATATCCCTCTTCCATTCCCTCCAAGAGAAATTTCCAACAAAAAAATGGAAGAGGCAGAGAAGGAGATCTTGGAAACATTTAGGAAAGTAGAGGTAAACATACCTCTGCTGGATGCAATAAAGCAAATTCCAAGATATGCTAAATTCTTGAAGGAACTATGCACTAATAAGCAGAAGCTTAAAGGAACTGATAGAATTAGTATGGGCAGAAATGTCTCCGCATTCATTGGTAAATTTGTTCCCCAAATCCCTGAAAAATGTAAAGATCCAAGTACAGTCAGCATACCTTGTATTATAGGGAACAATAAATTTGACAATGCCATGCTAGATTTAGGATCTTATGTTAGTGTTATGCCTCTGTCTATTTTTAATTCTCTATCTCTAGGTCCTTTGCAGTCAACTGATGTGGTAATTCATTTAGCTAATAGAAGTGTCCCTATCCTGCTGGTTTCATAGAGGATGTCTTAATTAGAGTTGGTGAGCTGATTTTCCCTGTTGATTTTCATATTTTAAATATGGAGGAGGGATTTTCTAAAGGACCAGTTCCTATCATTCTAGGCAGACCTTTTATGAAAACTACTAGAACTAAGATAGATGTATATGCAGGCACACTATCTATGGAGTTTGGTGATATAACTATTCATTTTAATATTCTTGATGCTATGAAACACCCATCTGAAGATCTTTCTGTATTTCGTGTTAAATAATTGACCATATTGTTGATGAATACATGACTGATCTTCATTCTAATCTGCATGCCTGTCACTCTTCATGCATTGAATCTGAATTTGTACTTGATCATATGTCTGAATTTGATGCTGAGAGTGAATCTGAATTTGATATTGATTACATGTCTGCTGATGTTTTACCTCTTGAGATTGATTTTATAGAGTCAGATAGAACTAACCATGTTTCAGGAAGTACACATACCTCTGACTTTCTTTATGAGGTACAGGCTGAGAAACCATCTCTTTCCACCACTATCCAGCCATCCACACCAAAATTGAAGCCTCTGCCATCAAATTTAAAATATGCTTACTTGGATGATAGCAAAAGTTTTCCAGTAATTATATCTGCCTCCCTTGTTGATGAGCAAGAGAAGAAGCTGTTATCAATTCTCAATAAGCATAAGAAGCCCATCCACATGTATGCATCGAATAAATTTAGAAGATGGGGCTAAACCGGTAACACAACCATAGAGAAGACTCAACCCGGTGATTCTTGATGTAGTGAAGAAGGAGGTAACCAAGCTTTTGCAAGCTGGAATCATTTATCCTATCTCTGACAGCCAATGGGTGAGTCCCGTCCAGGTAGTCCCGAAGAAAACCGGCCTCACTGTGATAAAAAATGAGAAGGATGAGCTGATTCCTACTCGGGTGCAGAACAGTTGAAGAGTATGCATCGACTATAGGAGGCTGAACCAGGTTACCAAAAAGGACCATTTTCCACTGCCATTCATTGACCAGATGCTTGAATGCCTGGCAGGTAAATCTCACTATTGTTTCCTTGATGGTTTTTCTGGTTAAATGAGGTCTTGTTAAGAGGACTTGATTTGGGAGCCTTTATTGATTTTGTTGATATTAGAGGATTTGGGTTTACTACTTGTGCTTAATTTCCACTTATTCCCCATTGCTCCTCTATTCCTTTGGGATTCAGCTACTTATTCCATATTTTTTTCCTACCTTGTCCTTGGCCCCATTACAACCTTTAAAGAACTTTTGATCCTCAAATGCATGTGTTGTCAAGTTGTTTGTCAATTTTAGAATTTTGCCAAGTCTATGTGGTGTTTGTTTTCATGGGTGCTTCGAGAGTAAACAGTAGCCTAGACACTTGAGAGATAGAGTGTATATCTTCTGAGGCTTTATCAATTGTCATTATTGAGCTGATTAACTATTATGCCATAATTGGGTTGCTTGGATGATTTTCACGAATGTCTTGACTCTTTGGATCTCTTCATGTTAGATGTTACCCATTCCTTTCATTCCTTGATGTTCATTGAGAAATATGTAAATGTTTTGTCTGTCTCTCTATGATATCCATGAATTTTGTTCTTTATTTCATTTTGCCCAGGAGTGCAAAAGGCTAAGTATGGGGGGTTTTGATGTGCCATTATCTTCTCCTATTTCTTAACCCTTTTTGCACCATTGTCTGGTGGCCCAATTACAAAAATACAGCCCAAAAATGAAATAAAATAAAAATGGACGACAAATAAAATTGTCTACTCTCTTCAAGTCCAAGCCGGTTCAGCCCAATTCCGGATCCAAGCCCAATTGCGTATAATTCTCCTGAAATTAAATTAAAACACAGAATTAGTGAAGTAGGCCCAAATGATAAAACTGCATAATTAATTTGACAATTAAGGTTAATCGGTAATTAAAATGGTGACAGAAAGGGGTAAGAAATAGGAGAAAATAATGAGACATCAGTCTTCTTTTCCCCTGAGACTATCAAGTCCATTGGCCAACAAAGACAATCAAGGTCATTTACTTCTTTTCAAATACTTCAATGTCTTTCGACCAAGACTATCACAGTATTCTTTGCCTATGAGACTGTCAAGTCCGTTGGCCTACAGAGACAATCAAGGTCATCTGCCTCTTTTCGAAGACTTCAATGTCTTTCAACCAAGACTATCATATGTTGGATCGAGTGGCCTCAGAATAATTAAGAAGGGGGGTTGAATTAATTATTCCTAAACCTTTACTAATTAAAAAATTACTATTTTAAGGCTTTTACTAAATTGTTAAGAGAATGAGGAGTAGAAGAGAAACTTAACAGAAATTAAAAGCGGAAATTAAATGCGCAGCGGAAAGTAAAAGAGTAAGGAAGAAGGAAACAAACACACAAGAGTTTTTATACTGGGTCGGCAACAACCCGTGCCTACATCCAGTCCCCAAGCGACATGCGGTCCTTGAGATTTCTTTCAACCTTGTAAAAATACTTTTACAAGCAAAGATCCATAAGGGATGTACCCTCCCTTGTTCTCTTTGAACCTAGTGGATGTATCCTCCACTAGAACTGATCCACAAGAGATGTACCCTCTCTTGTTCTCAGTCAAACCCAAGTAGATGTACCCTCTACTTGTACCACAATGGATGTACCCTCCAATGTGTTGAGACAAAGATCTCAGGCTGTTAAACCTTTGATACTTTGTGAATGGGGATACAAAAGAATTCTCAGGCGGTTAGTCCTTTGAACACTTTTGCATAAGGGGATGGGAAGAATCAAAAGAATTCTTTGACAAGGGAGAAGGGAGACACAAAATAATTTAGGCAGTTAGTTTTTTGTTCTTTTGGAAAAGGGAGAAGAGAGACACAAAAAGAATTCAGGCGGTTAGTCCTTGGCGAATTTTTTTTGGCAAAGGGAGAAGAGAATGAAAAGATGAATAGCACAAGTTTTCAAGGTTTGGAAAACCATAAAACTTTAGAAAGCTTTTGGTACAAAGAAGAAGAAGAAGAAGAAGAAGTTCAAAGAGATTCAAGGCTTATAAAGGATTGTATGAAAAGTAAAGTGTGAAGGAATGAATTAAAATGCAAAACAAAGCCTTGCTTTTATAGACTCTTCATGTCTGGTCAAGAAGACCATTTAGGAGAGTTATAACTTTTAGAAAAACTTAAAACCAATTTGAAAAAGTCAAAAGCCTTTTGAAGAGTTACATCTTTTGATTTTTTCAGAAACAGTCACTGGTAATCGATTACCAAATTAGTGTAATCGATTACACAAAGCTTTTAAGTGAAAGGATGTGACTCTTCACTTTTGAATTTGAATTTCAACGTTCAAGGGCACTGGTAATCAATTACCAAAACATTGTAATTGATTACAGCTTTTTGAAAATAATTGGAACGTTGTAAATTCAGTTTGAAAACTTTTTCAAACTCATTTTTGCTACTGGTAATCGATTACAACAATATGGTAATCGATTACCAGAGAGTAAAAACTCTTTGGGAAAAGGTTTTGTCAAAAACTCATGTGCTATTCAAAGTTTTGAAAAACTTTTTAATACTTATCTTGATTGAGTCTTTTCTTTATTCTTGAATCTTGAGTCTTGAATCTTGATCTTGATTCTTGAGATCTTGAACCTTGAATCTTGATTCTTGATTCTAGGCTTTCTTCTTGAGTCTTGAATTTTTCTTGATTCTTTTCTTGAACTCTTGACTTGTTCTTGATTCACTTGAGATGTTATTTGATTCACTTGAGTTGTTCTTTGATCTTTGAGCTTTTTGTTCATCACCTTTGTCATATTGTTATAATCAAAACACCTTTGAATCACATTCACCATGAAGCCTTACTTCTACATCATAGTCTTCTTTGCCTCAGAGACTATCAAGTCCGTTGGCTTGCGGAGACAATCATGGTCATCTGCTTTCTTTACAATTTCAAGACTATCAAAGTCTGTCGTCATGCAGAGACAATCATGGTCATCTGCTTTCTTTACTTTTCCAAGGCTATCAAAGTCTGTTGTCTTGTGGAGACTATCAATGTCTTCCGCCCTTTTCATTTTTTCGAAGAACATTAGAGTCTTTGGTTTCAAAGACTATCAGGGTCTTCTGTTGAGACTTTAATGTCCCCCTTTACTTTGCAAGACTTCAAGGTCTTTTGCTGATATACCTTATGCCTTTTATAATCCTTCGTTTGACAGGTTTCGCTATTAGGGCTTTCGCTAGTGGTCGGTCGGATCGTGAGATCGCTCGAACGAAATTAGTGTCTTTATCTTTACTTCCCTTTTATTTCCAATAAAAGATAAGTAAAAAGGGACAACTATCATACCCTAATTTCGTCTAGGGACGATCATTTGCAAACATTTAGATTCTTGTCAGCCGAATTAAGCTGCTTAACACCAATTTCTGCGCAACATGTGAGGTTTTTCGATGTTTCGGAAGGAAATATGTAAAATACCCAAAAAAGAGGGCAAAATGGTCATCTTTGGGGCATTTTTCAGCCCCTGGGCCCACTAGAAAGCTTAAGGCTGAAGTAACCAGCTCGCCTGGGTGAGCAAGGTTACTTTTGGAGGAAGTAAGCAGCTCGCCAGGGCGAGCTGCTGTGCAACATCCACCCCTCATTTTCTATAAATAGGCATAAGGGGGTTGAGGAGAAGGGTCCAACATCATATATTGAGAGATTTTGAGTAAAATTCATGAGAGGAAGGAGAAAGAAGAAGAAAAACGAGGCCGAGGCTCTTTCGAGACGTTTTTGTGTTCGATTCCTTGATCGTTCTTCGTTCGTTCTTCATCGTTCTTCGTTCATCAACCGATTAGTTTTTATTTTTGAAGTTCTGAATTCATTCTATGTACCCTTAGGGTCCACTCTTATTTTTTGCATCTTCATCTTCATTCTTCTACCATCATTGATCTCATTTCTTTGTGTAAAGCGAGTTTTGATCGATTAATTGTGCCATAATCTCATTTTTATCATTGTAAAGCGAGTTTCCACCAATTAATTATGTCGTAATCTCACTTAGTCATTGTAAAATAAAAATTCAACCGATCGTTTATGTCGTAATCTCGGTTAATTATTGTAAAATAAAGTTTCAACCAGTAATTTACTTTGCAAGTCCTCTTTTAATGAGTTTGAAAGTAACCAAGTGAAACCAAAGTTAAAATCAATACATAAACAAGCTTTCATCTACAAAAATCGCTTGAATCCATTCAAAGGTTCAACGTTTTAACGGTCTCTTTTACTTTTATCTGTTAAAATGAACCTTTTAAAAGTTTAAAATCAACCCTACGCATAACTTTCTTTCTCTAAAGAACTACATAGGTCTGAGTTCCAGATCGCAATTGAGGATACGTAGGAGCAAGAGTCATGCTCTTGTTGACCCCAAAAAGATAAAAACATAAAAAAGGGAAAATAAAATAAATATTGAAGTCATGATTTTGCACATTTAATTAAAGGTTGTTGTCCCTTGTGACAGACTTGTGGGGTGCTAATACCTTTCCCGCATGTAGACAACTCCCGAACCTTTGTTCTTAAAATTCATAGACCCGTTTTTGGTTTTTTCTAACATTTTCCTCAAATAAACGTTGGTTGCTACTCCGCGTGTTTTCCTTCCTTGGAAGACGCACCCGTGAGTCTCGCATCGCCCTCCCGCTGAAGGATAGGTTGCAACACAACCTCCACATCTTCTCGTTTATAAAAGGACACTTGTTAACAGTGCCACACCTCTTGGAATTGAGGTTATTCCTTAAGTAAAGGAGTTGTTGGACAAGGATTTGGTGCCCAAAATAGGTATTATTAGGCACCAAATCCCTAAGATAGGTGGCATGATGAATGTGTCGAGTGGTGCAACACTCTTTTGTAAAATCACCCATGCACCCAACATCTTCATGATTCGTGTAGATAGGGACTCTTTAGGTAGGTTTATTCTTGTTTTTGGTTTCGATACAACCCTAGGTGCTCATATGGGACACCTTAGGTTTGTCATACTTTTTGGTAGGAGTAATCAACATGAAAATACAAAAAAAAGGTATGTTTTATTGCGTTACTTAATTTTTTAAATAGTGATCAAGGGGTTACTATGGACCCTACAAGAATAAAGGTCATTCCTAAGTGGCCTACTCCACCAAGTATAAGGGAAATTTGGGGCTTCCATGACTTAACAAATTTTTACAAAAGCTTTGTCCCATATTTTTCTATACTTGTAGCACCACTCATTGAGTTGGTAAGGAACCATGTTCCCTCATGGGAAGATGCCCAGGAAAGGGGTTTTCAGACCTTACCCTACTCTAACATACCCAACACCACTAATATACATGTTTTTATTAATTTTACAGGTGTTGATTGAAGAAGCCCAGAGTTTCAAGAACCTTTGTATTTGAGGTCAAATCCTTTTCAAGGGAAAGGGGATGATGTAATCCTACACCCTAAGGGCATTGGATAGAAAACTCCAAGAAGATTGGGCCAGAAATGTAGGAGAAGGCCCTAGGGTTCTCATGAGCCTTAGGATAGATTTTGGGCCCATGGGCTAAGCATGAGCCCATTTATCTTTCTACATATTAGATTAGGGTTTTATTATTTTTGGGCCTTGTATTTAGAGCTCCATAGTGTAATGAAGGTACCCTAGTAATGTAGGTTTCTTCAGCCCTTGTATTTTAGGGCACCTACAATAGATTTTGTATTAGGGGTAGTTTTGTAATTTCACATACATTAAGTGCACTATCTGATGTGTGTGTTGGGAGAGAAATTTAATTGAATTAGGGGAATCTCATTCCAATTAAATTTTGGACCAGCCTATGGGGTAGGTGAGCATTTGCTTGTTACATCACATAGTCACACTTTGTGCATGTCCTTCATGCTTTACATGCCTTATGACACTTAAGCACACGTAGTGGAGAATCTTGGATTTGATCTTGGATTAGTAGGCTGAACCATAGCTGAAATTCACTAATCATAGTGATTGCTTGTAAGAATTCTATATGCGTAGTGGAAATCTAATTCGAGTTTGGATTAGATAATTGGATTAACTTCTCTAGTGATAGAGAGTAAACCAGTATAAAAAGGTTGTGTACTTCTTCTCTTAATTTACTAAAGGTTCAAGAAAATATGTTTGTGAAAGAAAGAACTTTAACAAAGGATCTTGTGTAAAGGGTGGATTGATTCGGTATTGATTAAGTTCAATTTATCAAAGTTTTGTGATACGATCCGCACAAAAGAAGTTTTTGTAACTCCGGTTTTAAAAGTTTGTTTTGTTTTGAAAACCAATTCAACCCCCCCGCCCGCTCCTATTCGTTTGTGAGTACCATCATTTTTTTCACTCCTCTGCACTACTATTTAGTTCTATTGCTACTCTACTCTACTGCTCAATGTAAAATACTCTATTACTCACATATATTCTACACAACAACACTAACATGACCAATGCAATATGTTAAACAGTTAGTGTATGAAGAAAGATAATGTAGAATGCACAAAATGCAAAACCTACAATAGAATGCAGAACAAACAAAATGTAACATCCCATTTTTTTCGTAAATAAAATTTTAGAGAATAATGATGTTTTATAATTAAATAAATAAATAAAAATAGATATAATAAAATAATGATTTGAGAGAAAATAAGAAGGATATTTTATTATTCATTTGATGGAGAATAAAATAGAGTTTCTTTTTTTTATAAAATAATAAATAGAGTAAATAATAGGTCGTGAATACCCCTAGCTATAAATAGCAACATGCTAGGTCATTTTTGAGATTGACTACTGAGCCTCCTCTACCTCTTAATTTGGTTTTTTCTTTCTTCCTCTCCCAAAATCCTCTCTTTTTCCCGCAGATCACCAAACCTGTCTCAGAAAAATGACGATCTCGGACTTATTCACTGTTGGATCGTCATGACATTTAAACAGCGTGTTCGCCACCCAATTCCGAGCATTCTCACCGTTGGGAATTTTGATATCATGTCGAGCTAAGAGAAATACCCTCGCATTGTAGTCTTTTCCTTTCCCGCAGAAACCCTGAGCTGTCTCGGTAAAACAATGATCCCGGTTTCATTAACCGTTAGATTATCTTGAAATTTTGATATGTTGTGAGAAATTCAACTTCCCACACCTTCGCCGTTGGGATTTGAGAAACAATATTTGTGGAGGGAGAAAAAGGAATCGCACGAAGACAGTACAAATGGAGGCTTCAATCTCTTGTCATTCTCTCTAACGTTTGGGAACCCTATCAGTGCAACCACAGGAAGAAATTGAGGAATCTTAGGAACTTGCTAGAGATTCCGCTATCGCTTTCAGAAGACACGTGAGTCCGCTTAGAGGTAAGGGATGAATTATTCACAATTGAGGATTAGTGAGAACATGTGTAGGGATTCTTAGAGGAAATTGAGGTTTTATTTTGGGATGTTTATTAAATTGGAATTTTTTCCTTTATAATTATAAATAAAATATTGATGTTCTGATGAGAATTTCTTGATAAATTGTGCTCTTGATATTTGTATATTTTTACCTATGATTTTGATATAATTGCGTAATATTATTTGAGGGTTTTTAGTCCCCAGGTTGTGATAGTCTTTTGTATAAACTGTTATATTGAAGATATGAAATGATGACTCAAATTGTGAGTATGTGGTGAATTGAACATGTGATAAATGATGGAATGCATGTATATTGAGATGCGTATTGTGTTGTGAGCTATGAATTGTGCAATCACACAACTGTAAGACCCTTTAAGGGCGACGAGTTTTGCACAACGAGTATTGTGATGGGATCCATTGTGGGAACCCGACGAGTTTAATCACAAGTGTGGCGAGTTAAAATGATTTTGAAAATAATTGAGTAGTTGTGTGTATTGCATAGTTCATAGGAAAAATGAATATGGTTCATGAGGTGTGATAACATGCTATTTTGAGATTATATCATTGTAATTGAAATCGAGTGTATGTGATAAACTAAGTATGCACGTGATTGAGATGTTGTGTGCATTGAGTTGTAAACTGTGGATTGTACAATCATACGACTATAAGACCCTTTAAGGGCGATGAGTTAATGCTTAGTCCCTTTTAGGGCGAGGAGTTAATGTTAAGTCCCTTTTAGGGCAACGAGTTAATGCTAAGTCCCTTTTAGGGTGACGAGTTAATGCTAAGACCTTTAAAGGGCGACGAGTTAAAAATATTTGAGAACAATTGAGGAATCATGTGTTTTGTACAGTTCATAGATAGAGTTTGTGTGCTAAAATTTTTTCTGGGTTGGACCTGAATCAGGAGGGAGAGGCCCTGACGAACTCTTCAGAGTGTAGGCCTTGGGGGTCACCCGGTTTGAGTGTTCCTTTAAGCCTATGTTGATCCCATATGGTTGAAGCATTCTCGCAAAACACTGTGACCCTGACTGGTCTCCCTATGATCTTACCTAGTGAGAGTGACCTGACTTACTAGTGTATGGTTTGTCTTGTCATGTACTCCTAGGCGCCCGACATGGTTTTTCACTGACATGGTACCACATTGCATATAGGATTGAGTCTTAGCATAACTGTTGCATAACGCTTGTGTATTGATCGATATTGATTGACTTGATGATATTGTGTTTTGATCCTTGAGTACGTGAATGTTGTGAAAATGAATGAAATGTGTGGTGTTGCAATGTAATGTTGTGCGACAAAGTGGTGAAATAACGTGAGTGATGCTTAAGTAAGTTGTATTTTTTATGATATTTATACCTAAATGTTATCTTGTTTGTCTTCATTAGTTAAGAATGTGATAACTCACTCCCTATGTGTTGTTTGTGTTTGGATCCTGTGATGATCTTGAACTTTGTGTTCGGGGGAGCAGATGAATAGGTGGATGACTATGAAGAACCTCATGCTAGAGGACACGGGAACACAACGCTCTGATAGGATGTGACATTAGGATATAGGTTCTATATTAATTGTATGAAGCTTAGACGACCTTGTTTGAGTCGAGATTACTTTATTATTTATTTGGACAAGTTTGAATATGATGTAGAAGAAAATGAATGTGGGCCTTTTTCCCCTTTAGAAGACTTGTTTCGAAAAAAAATGTTTTAAAAATACTTTTAATTAATATTTGAATTTTTATTCCTTTATTAGTATATATGTGAGGGGTAGAGGGTGTCACACAAAACATATATTTTTTCCTTTTTGCGATAGACAAATGCAAATCTACTTACTAATGTCATATGTACCTATACTACTATGTAGTTATGAATGAATTAAGGTTGGCACATAATGAATCGTCTTCCCTAGCAACGGGGCCAGTTTTGATAATGATTGTCGAATTGATTCAAAACAAATAAAACTATGAAATTCTACGATACAAGGTTAACCTAGGTTGACTAGAGATACAATTCAATTTGGTTCCTACTTTAATTCACTTATAAACAAGGGGAATTTCAACCAATAGTTGGTAGGCACTGGTAAGAAATGCGAAAACACAGAACAAAAATGCAAATCTAAACTGAAACGAAATTTAGTTGCATAACACAAATAGATTTTGATTTAGGTTTAATGATGAATAACAAAGAAGTTTGTAAAAAGGGAATTCATGCCACTAGTTTGGTCGTGCAAGCTTTATGAAACCTATCATTCTATAGATAAGTTAATTACGAGAAGATGATCACTAACATACAATTAACTAATAATCAAAGTGATCAATTGTAACATAGAAGTTAAAGCAATAGAAAGATACAATTAACTTGATAAAATTGAATATCTTTTTTTTAAAAAAAGGAACTAAAGTATGGGTACAACTACATCACAATCCGAGTTCTAAGGGGTTTAGCCAACCATATTCATAGAATAACTAAACAACATACAATATTGCATTAGAAATAAAAGAGATTGAAAATTCTTACTGATTTAGACCCTAATTGTTCTGGGTGTAGTTCTTCTCCCAAAAGCTCTTGTTCCTAAAATGTCTAATGTCTAATTGAGTAGATTTCTCAATGGTTTGCATGTAATAGATTTTCTACTTATGGGTTTAGTTCTTGATAGGTTTTTAAGCATTTGTGTTATGCATTTTCTTATGAGTTTGCTTGTAACTCGAAAGGTAATAGTGGAAAGATTCAAGTGGGTTAGTTGGATCAACTGGATGTAGATTTCTTTGACATCGGACCAATATAAATTATGTGTGCATCTTTTCTCTAACCTTTAAACTCTTGTATTGATTCTTGCATAAGCTTCTTACCCTTTGAGCTTTGAATAATTGTTTTGTATCTTTGGGTAAGTGTTTGATTAATTTAAGGAATCAAATAACATTTGTAGAACACCTAATCTCTTGAATCAAATAAAAAGATTTTTGAAAAAAAAATGTGTGCGCCTGAAGGGTGAATGCAATGAAGATTTTTCTCGAAGCCCTGAATGGACTCAGATGTGTGCGTAACTTGATTAAAGAGCATTGTCTAGAAACACTGGGTTGATTTGAATGGGGAAAAACAAACCCTAAGCCTTAGTGTTTATATGGCCACAAAGCTTTATGTATGAGTGTCCACATGGATGTATGCATGATCAGTTTCGCACAAATTTATAATCTTCATTGTCATATGCGTGTCATGGAAATGATTTGGGGCATTCCCTTATTCTTGAACTGCTTGCTAAACAAATATACCAACATGCGTCATGTCCCGCCATCCATAGGCCTTTTGAGCCAAACCTCAACGTTTCAGCCATAACCTTGACCTAGGATGGAAGTTTCCAACCTTACCATTGGAAAAAAGAACAAAAGGATCTTCCCCAAAAAAAAAGAGAGCTTCTTTTACCTTGGGTTATAAATGTGCTACAAAAGAAAAGAAAAGAAAAAGGAAAGGAAGAAAGTCAACCAATCAAAGATTGAAGAAAAGCAAAAGAAAAAATAGAAAAGAAAGAAAGAAAAATAAATACGAAAAGGTTCCTTGCTCTGATCAGTCTAAAGGTTTGTTTCTTTGCTAAGCGTGTTTGCGTTTTAGTGAAAGGTACGTAGAGACAAATTACGGTCATCCGCTTTCCTTTACCATCTAGAGACAATCAAGTCTGATGGTACGCAGAGACAAATTATGGTCATCCACTTTCCTTTACCATCCAGAGACAATCGAGTCCGATGGTACGTGGAGACAAATCATGGTCATCCGCTTTCCTTTACCATCCAGAGACAATCAAGTCCGATGGTATGCGAAGACAAATTATGGTCATCCGCTTTCCTTTGCCATCCAGAGACAATCAAGTTCGATGGCGTGCAAAGACAAATTATGGTCATTTTCCCCCTATTGTTGAAGACTCCATGTCTTTTGACCAAGACTATTGCAGTCTCCTTTGCCATCCAGAGACAAGCGAGTCCATTGGCATGCAGAGACAAATTATGGTCATCTGCCTCCTTTTGTCGAAGACTCCATGTCTTTCGACTGAGACTATTGCAGTCTCCTTTGCCATCCAGAGACAAGTGAGTTCATTGGCATGCAGAGACAAATTATGGTCATCTGCCCCCTTTTGTCGAAGACTCCATGTCTTTCGATTGGGACTATTACAATCTCCATTGCCATCCAGACACAAGCGAGTCTATTGGCACGTAGAGACAAAAATGTTCATTTTCCCCTCTTGTCGAAGACTCAATGTCTTTCGACCGAGACTATTGAAGTTCCCTTTGTCATCAAGAGACAATCAAGTCGGATGGCATGCAGAGACAAATATTGTCATCTGCCCTCTTGTCGAAGACTCAATGTTTTTCGACCGAGACTATTGCAGTCTCCCTTTGTCATCCAGAGGCAATCGAGTCTGATGGCATGCGAAGACCATCATGGTCATTCGCTTTTATTTGTTTTTAAGACTATTGAAGTCTCCCTTTCCATCCGGAGACAAGCAAGTCTGTTGGCACGCGGAGACTGTCATGGTCATCCGTTTTCATTGTTTTTGAGACTATTGAAGTCTCATTTGCCATCTAGAGACAAGCGAGTCCGTTGGCACGCGAAGACTATGATGGTCATTCATTTTCATTGTTTTCGAGACTATTGAAATTTCCCTTACCATCCAGAGACAAGCAAGTCTGTTGGCACGTGGAGACTATCATGGTCATCCGTTTTCATTGTTTTCAAGACAATTGAAATCTCCCTTGCCATCTAGAGACAAGCGAGTCTGTTGGCACCCGGAGACTATCATGGTCATCCATTTTCATTATTTTCGAGACTATTGAAGTCTCCCTTGCCATCTAGAGACAAGATAGTTCGTGGCACGCGGAGACTATCGTGGTCATCCGTTTTCATTGTTTTCGAGACTATTGAAGTCTCCCTTGCCATCCAGAGACAAGCGAGTCCATTGGCACACGGAGAATATCATGGTCATCCATTTTCATTGTTTTTGAGACTATTGAAGTCTCCCTTGCCATCCATACACAAGTGAGTCTGTTGGCACGCGGAGACTATCATGGTCATTCGTTTTCATTATTTTCAAGACTATTGAAGTCTCCCTTGCCATCTAGAGACAATCAAGTCCGATGGTGTATGGAGACCATCATGGTCGTCCATTTTCATTGCTTTCAAGGCCTCAAGGCTTTTGTTAATATACATGATGCCTCTCATGCTCTTTCTTTTGATAGGTTTCGCTGATTGAGCTAGTGGTCGGTCGGGCGGAGAGGTCGATCGAACTAAATCGTTCTTCGCTTCACCTGAGTTTTTGGAAGAACATATAGTCGATTATATTACCATTTAATCATCTATTTGCTAAAGCGAAAAACTTCTTTAGAACCAGATAATCAATTAAACACTTAAGATAGTTGACTATTTGTGAGTTATTCTCAATTTTGAAAAAACAAAGGCTCGATATAGTCGACTATAATAGCATATGGTCAATTATCCTAATGTAGAGTTGAAACTTAGAGATTTTTAAAGGTTAAGTTATGAATTTCAACTATTTAAGGCTAAAGATCAATGATCAATGCATTGTTAGCCATGTTTGATCATATTAATCTACTTCTCCTAGTCTAGGATGCATGTATGCATGATATCACACACAATAAAAATGTATAAACAATCATCCTAATAATGACTAAAGTTCCTCAATACAATTACATCATCAAAATAAACTAAGAGTTTTCATCTTCATTTACTCTTCATGTTTACAAAAATATTTACTTTTGAGTCTTTTACCTGATCTATACCCTATTCATGTGTTGTTCTAAGTGTGTTCCAAATCTCCTATATTGTTTCACATTCTTCTATTCTGTCATACTCAAATATACTCAAAGCACATGCTAGAAAGAAATTGGCTCTAGAGTTTAGAAGGACTTTGACTTTATCATCTTGGGTTCACCTTTCTTTTGGTTTGTCTATTTCTACTCTAGCTTGATTTCTCTTTTTTGGTTTCTAGGGACAAATCTTTATGATGTCCCACAGATAACGATATTGAGATTCTAGGAATAGTTTCATTTTTCCTTTCCAGTAGTAAAGATATTTTCCATTAAAACCAGAAGGCTTGTTAGTTGAGGCACCTTCAGGTATAAACGCTATTGGAGCTTGTCCAACCATTACTTCTTCTAGGATCTTCCTCTCACACTGTCAAGTATGCTTAACCTTGAGAGTTAAGCTCTAATACCAATTGAAGTGACGAAAATACCAAGAAGGAGAGTTGAATTGGGATTTTTAAAAATTTTAATCTTACTTTGAAAACAAAAAGATTTTTTATGGTAGTTCAAAATGAATAAATTCATAATACAAAAATTATTCTTAGCTCATAATGGAAATTCAAGCAACTTAGAATGAAAATGCATACAATTCTAGAAAATGGTTCTTTTGCAATTTTAAGGCCTTTGTTTCAAAGATAGTTCTTTTCTAAAACCTTTTGATAAAACAAAGTTTAGTTTATTTGCTAAGATAAATAGTTAAATAATTTAGTGTTTTTTTTTACAAAAGTAGCTTTACATCTATGTAAGAATAAAGTAAAGAGGAAAACAAAGACGAGAGAGTGCACATAAGTTTTTATATTGGTTCACCCAAACCTTGGGCTACATCCAGTCCTCACTGTCGCAACCTACCCTTCGACGAGAGGGCGACGTGGGGGCTCACAATGTTTATTCGAGGAAAACATCGGAAAAACTGGAACGTGTGGTCTACGAACTTTAATCGTGAAAGGTTCGGGAGTTGTTTTTACGCACGGGGAAGGTATTAGCACCCCACACGTCCGTCAAAAGGGACGGCAACCTTCAATCAAGTGTGCAAATATGACTTCAAAACTACGTATTTTTCCCTTTTTCTGTTTTTTTTTTTTTGCTTTTTATGGGCCTTTTTGTATTTTTTATCTTTTTGTGCTCAACAAGGGTGTTTCCCTCACTCCTACGTATCCTCAATTGTGATGAGGAAATAAGACCTACATAGTTCTTTCAGAACTAAACGTTGGTTAAGTTGTTTTTATCTTTTTTCGCAATATAGATTTTAATTGAACAAAGGTAATTTAAGGCGTTGCACCATTAAACGATCTTTTGATTTTGAAAGGAGAGAAACGTTAAGGCGTTGGACCATTAACGCTCTCTTGTTTTTGAAAGGAGAGAAACGTTAAGACATTGGACCATTAACGATCTCTTGTTTTTGAAGGCATTGGACCATTAACGATCTCTTGTTTTTCTTTGAAAAGGGATGGTCGACAAAAGCGGGGCTTTTGCTCCTATGTATCCTCGATTAGTGGTGAGGAAATAAGACCTACGTAGTTCTTTGCCAAAAAGCGGTAAAGTTATGTGTTGATTTTATGCTTTTGAACGGTCCATTTTAACCGATAAAAGCAAAGAGGACCGTTTAGGGCGCTGGACCTTAAAACGGGTTTAAGTCACTTTTGCGGACAAAGCTTGATTTGTGAGTTGATTTTAGTCTTAGTTTCACTTTGGTTATTAGTCAATTCATTCAAGGAAACATTTAAAGAAAAACGTCCAATTGATTTTTTTTATTAAAGATATTTTGATTATTTTATTATATTTTTTCAAAGATATTTTGATTATTTTATTATATTTTTTTCAAAGATATTTTGATTATTTTGTTATTATTTTTTCCTTTTTTTATTTAACCGAGGTTACAGCGTACATGATCGATTGGATTTTATTTTAACAGTGATTAAACCAGATTACAACACAAATGATCGGTTGAAATTCATTTTATCAATTATTAGGCGAGATAACGGCTTAAATAAACGGTAAAAAGCACGTTAAAAGCGGAAGAAAAGAAAATCGAAAGTGAACGAGATGAAGATGAAAGAAAACAAAACAAGAAATGAATTGAAAGTCTCAGATTCGAACACTTACCGGTTGAAGACCGAAGAACGAATGAAGAACGGACGAAGAACAGTGAAGAACGACGGAAAAGCTTCATGGATTTGCTCATGGAAACATCTTGGAAGCGTTACGGAAGCACCTCAGCTTGGATTTTCTTCATGCACGCTTTTTCAACCAAAACAACTGAAATGCATAGCATAGGGGTCAGGGACCCTTGAAACTCAGCCTCCTCCCCCTATTTATAGGAGAAATGTGGAGGTGCTTGCCGCCCAGAGGCTTCTTGAGGAAGATTTCTGAGTGCACCCCAATTACTATGTTCACCCCCCCTTTTCATACTTTATGGAAAAGTACGGAAGCCTTACGGGAGCGTTTCGGACTTGATTTTCCTCTTTTTTCTCTTCCCTTTCACCAATATTAAGTGAAATATGCTAACCCAAGGTTTTTTGGAAATTTTACAAAAGCATTATAGAAGCCCCGGATGCCCCGGATGCCATTTTTTAACAAAATGGAGGTGGTTGCCTTCCACAGGCTTCTTGAGGAAGATTTTTGAATGCACCCCATAATTGATAAGTTCACCCCCCTTCTAGAATGTTCTGGATTAAGTTTCTTGAGTGCATCCCCCGTGTTTGATAAGTTCACCCCCTTTTTGTGTTTTTGGCTTTTTTCTTTTCGAAACGTCTTGAAACTTTATGGATTCCATGGCAATGGGTATAAAACATTTTGAAGTGTTCAAACGGAGGTTGCATGCCGACAAAAAATGGTCCCCGAACGAAATTAGGCTATGATAGTTGCCCCTCTTTACTTATCTTTTATTGGAGATAAAAGGGAAGTAAAGATAAGACACTAATTTCGTTCGAGCTGAATCTTTACCTGACTGGTCAGTAGCGCAAATCCAAGCAGTAAAACTTGTGAAGGCATGAAGACATTGAAATTCCTTCTTTTCTCATTTAATTCATTTTCATTTTCATTTTCACTCTTTTTTTATTATTTTAAAAGCGTAAAAACAAAGGACATTGAGTCCTACGAAGCACAGGGGAAAAATATATTGAAGTTTTTGAGGTAAAGACATTGTCGTTTTCGAAATGCAAAGAAGACATTGTTGCCTTTTGTAGGCATGCAATGACTAAAGACATTTTTGTCTTCGAAATGTGTGCGGATTATTGTATAGGGCATCTCCGCATGCTACCTAACTTCTCACAGGTCGGGGTAGCATAAATGTGTATACGGATAACCCTTGGGTGTCTCCGCATGTCACCCGATTCTCACAGGTCAAGGTAACAGATATGTGTGTGTGTGCAAATAACCCTTGGGTATCTCCGCACGCTACCTGACTTCTCACAGGTCGGGGAAGCAGAACTGTGTGTGTACGAATAACTGCTGGGTATATTCGCCTGCCACCTAACGCATGGGTTAGGATTAACAGATGTT
The DNA here is from genome assembly GCF_004193775.1 of Glycine soja. Classification (NCBI taxonomy): domain Eukaryota; kingdom Viridiplantae; phylum Streptophyta; class Magnoliopsida; order Fabales; family Fabaceae; genus Glycine; species Glycine soja. The sequence continues at coordinate 20,690,877 of NC_041011.1, forward strand.
GTTTTTGTACAGATAACCACTAGGGGTATTTCCGCTGCCACCTGGCGCATGGATCAAGATCAGCAGATGTTGTATTTGTACGGATAATCACTTGGGTATATCAACCTGGCACCTGATGCATGGGTTAGGATCAACATGTTGGATCAAGTGGCCTCAGAATAATTAAGAAGGGGGGTTGAATTAATTATTCCTAAACCTTTACTAATTAAAAAATTACTCTTCTAAGGCTTTTACTTATGTTGTTAAGGTAATAAGTAGTAGAAGAGAAACTTAACCAAAAGTAAAAGCGGAAATTAAAATGCACAGCAAAAAGTAAAAGAGTAGGGAAGAAGGAGACAAACACACAAGTTTTTATACTAGTTCAACAACAACCCGTGCCTACATCCAGTCCCCAAGCGACCTGTGGTCCTTGAGATTTCTTTCAACCTTGTAAAAATCCTTTTACAAGCAAATATCTACAAGGGATGTACCCTCCCTTGTTCTCTTTGAAACCCTAGTGGATGTACCCTCCACTAGAACTGATCCACAAGAGATGTACCCTCTCTTGTTCTCAGTCAAACCCAAGTAGATGTACCCTCTACTTGCACCACAAAGGATGTACCCTCCAATGTGTTAAGACAAAGATCTCAGGCTGTTAAACCTTTGATACTTTGTGAATGGGGATACAAAAGAATTCTCAGGCGGTTAGTCCTTTGAACACTTTTGTATAAGGGAATGGGAAGAATCAAAAGAATTCTCAGACTGTGTCGTTTTGAATTCTTTGACAAGAGAGATGGGAGACACAAAAGAATTCAGGCGGTTAGTCCTTCTTTCTTTTGGAAAAGGGAGAAGAGAGACACAAAAAGAATTAAGGCGGTTAGTCCTTGGCGAATTCTTTTTGGCAAAGGCAGAAGAGAATGAAAAGATGAATAGCACAAGTTTTCAAGGTTTAGAAAACCAGAAAACTTTGGAAAGCTTTTGGCACAAAGAAGAAGAAGAAGTTCAAAAAGATTCAGGGCTTGCAAAAGATTGTTTGAATGAATTAATTAAAAATACAAAACAAAAACTTGCTTTTATATACTCTTCATGTCTGGTCAAGAGGATCATTTTGAAGAGTTATAACTTTTAGAAAAACCTAAAACCAATTTGAAAAAGTCAAAAACCATTTGAAGAGTTACATCTTTTGATTTACTCAGAAACAATCACTGGTAATCGATTACCAAATTAGTGTAATCGATTACACAAAGCTTTTATGTGAAAGGATGTGACTCTTCACTTTTGAATTTGAATTTCAACGTTCAAAGGCACTGGTAATCGATTACCAAAACATTGTAATCGATTACAGCTTTTTGAAATTAATTGGAACATTGTAAATTCAATTTGAAAACTTTTTAAAATCCATTTTGCTACTGGTAATCGATTACAATAATCTGGTAATCGATTACCAGAGAGTAAACACTCTTTGGTAAACATGTTTTGAGAAAAATTCATGTGCTACTCAGTTTTTGAAAAAAAAACCTTTTCATACTTATCTTGATTAAGCTTTTTCTTGATTCTTGAATAGCCTTTTCTTGATTCTTGAATCTTGAGTCTTGAACCTTGATCTCTTGAATCTTGATTCTTGACTCTTGAATTCAACTTTCCTCTTGAATCTTGAAGTGTTCTTGATTCTATCTTGAACATCTTGAACTCATTCTTTGATTGACCTTTGAGCTTTTTGTCATCACCTTTGTCATCATCTTTTGTTATCATTTTTGTTATCATAAAAACATCTTTGAATCACTCCTGATTCACCATGAAGCTTTGCTTCTACAATCTCCCCTTTTTTTATGATGACAACTTCTGAAATCAAGAAACAGATACACACGCACACACACTTTTTCCTAGTCGATCACTCACATAAATTCTCCCCCTTTGTTTTTGAATTTATGCTTCTCTTAAGATTAAGTTGATTACTCATGTGAGTTCTTGATTTAATCCCTATTTCTCTCCCCTTTGGCATCAATAAAAAGCCAAAGTGCATAACAAGTATAAGACAAACATATACTATTAATCATTCACAAGGCATACATTGAACAATATAAACCAATCATGAAAAAATATAAACTAATCATGAAGCAAGAAACATGACTTGATCAAATTTATAGAAAAATCACATAGTCATATAACATAATTCATTATTGTTCATTCGTACCATGCAAATAAAGGAAATACTAATTTGTTCAAATGTCATAATAATATAGCCAAATACACGAGAATAGAAAACAATCAAACAAGATATCATAACCATTCATCACACTAGAAATATAATACTTCATAGAATGTCATATAATCTAGAAAGTCATTCATAATAACCAAATAAAAGTACATACCACTAGTCATATATCATCAAAATAATTGAGTTTAAAACTCATAACCATAAACAACCAAGAGCAAGTAAATATAATCATCATGTTCAGTCATACTAATCAAATAATAAAAGAAATACTAAGTATTCAAATGTCATAAAAACATACCCAAATACAAGGATTAGAAACAAAATATAATCATTAAACAAGAAAAGGGAAGCTTATAGAAATCAAACACGATAATAAATTATCCTCACATTATAATAGAAGCATATGTGCATAAATAACAAATAAGTCATAAGTCATCAAAACACAAATCATTTCTGTAAGTTACTTGCATCTAGAAATCCTAATTCTCTTCTAATGGTGTAGAAAGAGTCTTTGGTTAGTGGTTTTATGAAGATGTCTGCAAGTTGGTTTTTAGTATCTACAATTTTTTTAAAAATATACAGTCTCTTTTTTTTTAAGACTAAGTGCTAATTGACTACCAACACTTACCAAGATGAGTTTTTTCATTAACATAGAAGGTTCTATCATATCAAAATAATTTTATTTGAAATACAATATAATAATTTTGAAAAGCATAAAAAATATTTTGAACAATCAATCAAGTAATTCAAACATATCAAACAAGAATTATACAAGGATTGAAGGATATAGATCACAGCATTATCAAACATTCAGATTTGTTAAAGATAATTTAAAAACTTAGAAAGTTCAAAGAACTCAATCAATCATGTAATCATTATTTTCTCTGAAACCTACATGCTCAATATCTTTATCATGCTCATGCTTGATAACACATTTTTCAGAATCAAAAAGATATCTTATATATGAAAAATTCTTATATAAAAATAAATAAATATAACATAATGAACCTTAAGCAAGTAATTCACATGTCATATTTAAAAATTATGCAAGAATCATACAAGAGATATAAAACCATACATAACCATTCATAAATGACTAATCACATATCACATAAAAAATCATGCATAATCATTTTAAAAATATATATTATCAAAATAATAAACATAACATTTAAGCACAATACTTTTAAAAAAAAATTCAAATTTCAAAAATTTTTAAATTTCAATTTCAAATTTCAAATTTCAAATTTCAACTTCCAACTTCCAATAACTTCCACTTCCAACTTTCAACTTCCAATTTCTATTTTCAACTTTCAACTTCTAATAACTTCCAAATTTTAATTTTCAAACTTCTAAAAAGTTGGACACAATTATCAAAGACAAAAAAATCAATCATGTATATTGAAATTCTTTTAAACTAAATATAGTTAATTAATCATGATAAATTTTAACATAATCAAATAAATTTGGACTTATCTTCAATTTATAGAACTAAGTCTGTTCTACTGTAATCGATTACACATAGTGGTAATCAATTACCAGAGAATTAAACACTAAATTTTAAGTATCAAATAACAATCATCAACACATATCATGGTAATTATTTACTTAATTCAATTATTCTATCATGTCAAAACAAACAAAACATAAGCAATTCAAGCATTAATCAATTTAAACAAAATTCAATTAATCATATATATTCAAAATTAAAACTAAATATAATTAACTAAACATTGTAAACACAATCAAACAATTTCAACAATTATTTTCTATTAGCCACAAAAATAACTTAACTAGAAATACTAATCATACCTTAATTCATACAGATGGCTTAGATGTTACCTCTTTTGAGATTTTAATAATATTGTTGTCGCCGTATGTAACATGTCCACTTTTCTTGGGGGAAATGGTTGTGAATTTGGATACATCTCCCGTCATGTGCTTGGAACATCCATTGTCTATGTACCACTTTTTCCTTATAGAATCTTCTTTGTTATTTTCATCAGATTTTGTCATGAGACACAAGTTGACATGGTCTTCATCATGATCTTGGAATAACCTGTTCCTGAAAATACTTTTGAAAGACAAAGAATCTAAAGAGGCCATGAATCTTGAAGTGGTTAGACTTTCTACAAGATACCTGCCCTGATACCACTTGTTGGATCGAGTGGCCTCAGAATAATTAAGAAGGGGGGGTTGAATTAATTATTCCTAAACCTTTACTAATTAAAAAATTACTCTTATAAGGCTTTTACTTATGTTGTTAAGAGAATAAGGAGTAGAAGAGAAACTTAACCAAAATTAAAAGCGGAAATTAAAATGCACAGCGGAAAGTAAAAGAGTAGGGAATGGGAAGAATCAAAAGAATGTACCCTCCACTAGAACTGATCCACAAGAGATGTACCCTCTCTTGTTCTCAGTCAAACCCAAGTAGATGTACCCTCTACTTGTACCACAAAGGATGTACCCTCCAATGTGCTAAGACAAAGATCTCAGGCTGTTAAACCTTTGATACTTTGTGAATAGGGATACAAAAGAATTCTCAGGCGGTTAGTCCTTTTAACACTTTTATATAAGGGAATGGGAAGAATCAAAAGAATTCTCAGACTGTGTCGTTTTGAATTCTTTGACAAGGGAGAAGGGAGACACAAAAGAATTTAGGCGGTTAGTCCTTCGTTCTTTTGGAAAAGGGAGAAGATAGACACAAAAAGAATTCAGGCGGTTAGTCCTTGGCGAATTCTTTTTGGCAAAGGGAGATGAGAAAGAAAAGATGAATAGCACAAGTTTTCAAGGTTTAGAAAACCAGAAAACTTTGGAAAGCTTTTGGCACAAAGAAGAAAAAGAAGTTCAAAAAGATTCAGGGCTTGCAAAAGATTGATTGAATGAATTAATTAAAAATACAAAACAAAGCCTTCCTTTTATAGATTCTTCATGTCTGGTCAAGAGGATCATTTTGAAGAGTTATAACTTTTAGAAAAACTTAAAACCAATTTGAAAAAGTCAAAAACCATTTGAAGAGTTACATCTTTTGATTTACTCATAAACAATCACTGGTAATCGATTACCAAATCAGTGTAATCGATTACACAAAGCTTTTATGTGAAAGGATGTGACTCTTCACTTTTGAATTTGAATTTCAACGTTCAAAGGCACTAGTAATCGATTACCAAAACATTGTAATCGATTACAGCCTTTTGAAATTAATTGGAACATTGTAAATTCAATTTGAAAACTTTTTCAAATCCGTTTTGGTACTGGTAATCGATTACAATAATCTGGTAATCGATTACCAGAGAGTAAAAACTCTTTGGTAAACATGTTTTGAGAAAAATTCATGTGCTACTCAGTTTTTGAAAAAAAAACCTTTTCATACTTATCTTGATTAAGCTTTTTCTTGATTCTTGAATAGCCTTTTCTTGATTCTTGAATCTTGAGTCTTGAACCTTGATCTCTTAAATCTTGATTCTTGACTCTTGAATTCAACTTTCCTCTTGAATCTTGAAGTGTTCTTGATTCTATCTTGAACATCTTGAACTCATTCTTTGATTGACCTTTGAGTTTTTGTTATCACCTTTGTCGTCATCTTTTCTAATCATCTTTGTAATCATTAAGACATCTTTGAATCACTCTTGATTCACCATGAAGCTAAGCTTCTACACAACAGATGTTGTCTTTGTACGAAATATCACTTGGGCATATCCGCCTGCCACCTGACGCATGGGTCAAGATCAGCAGATGTTGTCTTTGTACGGATAATCACTTGGGTATATCTGTCTGCCACCTGACGCATGGGTCAAGATCAGTAGATGTTGTCTTTGTACGGATAATGACTTGGGTATATCCGCCTGCCACCTGACGCATGGGTAGGGATCAGCAAATGTTGTGCTTGTACGGACTACCGCTGAGTATATTTGCCTGCCACCTGACACAAGGGTCAAGATTAGCATATGTTATCTTTGTATGGATAACCACTAGGGGTATTTCCGCCTGCCACCTGACGCATGGGTCAGGATCAGTAGATGTTGTCTTTGTATGGATGACCACTTGGGGTATTTCCGCCTGCCACCTGACGCATTGGTCAGGATTAGTAAATGTTGTGCTTGTATGGATTACCCCTAGGTATATCCGCCTGCCACCTGACGCATAGGTTAGGATTAGCAGATGTTGTTTTTGTACGGATAATCACTTGGGTATATCCTCCTGCCACCTGACGCATGGGTCAGGATTAGCAGAAATTATCTTCGTATGGATAATCTCTTGGGTATTTCCGCCTGCCACGTGAAGCATGGGTCAGGATCAGAAGATGTTATCTTTGTACGAATTACAACTTGGGGTATTTCTACTTGCCATCTGACGCATGGGTCAGGATTAGCAGATGTTGTCTTTGTACAGATAAACGTTCGCTATGTCCACCTGCCACCTGACCCTTGGGTCAAGATCAGCAGATGTTGTCTTTGTACGGATAATCACTTGGGTATATCTGCCTGCCACCTGACGCTTGGGACAGGATTAGAAGATGTTGTCTTGGTTTGGATAATCACATGGGTATATCCGCATGCCACCTGACGCATGGGTTAGGATCAACAGATGTTGTCTTTGTATGGATAATCACTCGAGTATATCTGCCTGCCACCTGACGCATGGGTCAGGATCAACAGATGTTGTCTTGGTACAGATAATCACATGGGTATATCTGCCTGCCACTTGTCGCATGGGTCAGGATCAACAGATGTTGTCTTTGTACGGATAATCAATTGGATATATCTGCCTGCCACCTGACGCATGGGTCAGGATCAATAGATGTTGTCTTTGTACGGATAATCACTTGGGTATATCCGCCTGCCACCTGACGCATGGGTCAGGATGAGCACATGTTGTCTTTGTACGGATAACAACTCGGGGTATTTCTGCCTTCCACCTGACACGTGGGTTAGGATCAGTAGATATTGTCTTTGTATGGATAACCACTAAGGGTATTTCCGCCTGCCACCTGACGCATGGGTCAGGATCAGCAGATGTTGTCTTTGTATGGATAACCACTTGCGATATTTCCACCTGCCACCTGACGCATGGGTCAGGATTATTAAATGTTGTGCTTGTATGGATTACCGCTAGGTATATCCAATTGCCACCTGACGCATAGGTCAGGATTAGCAGATGTTGTCTTTGTACGAATAATCACTTGGGTATATCTTCCAGCCACCTAACGCATGGGTCAGGATTAGCAGATATTGCCTTTGTACGGATAATCACTTGGGTATATCCGCCTGCCACCTGACGCTTGGGTCAGGATTAGCAGATGTTGTCTTGGTACGGATAATCACATGGGTATATCCGCCTGGCACCTAACGCATGGGTCAGGATCAACAGATGTTGTCTTTTTATGGATAATCACTAGGGTATATCTGCCTGCCACCTGACACATGGGTCAGGATCAGCAGATGTTGTCTTGGTACGGATAATCACATCGGTATATCTGCCTACCACCTGACGCCTGGGTCAGGATCAACAGATGTTGTCTTTGTACGGATAATCACTTGGGTATATCTGTCTGCCACCTGACGCATGGGTTAGGATCAGCAGATGTTGTCTTTGTACGGATAATCAATTGGATATATCTGCCTGCCACCTGACGCATGGGTCAGGATCAATAGATGTTGTCTTTGTACGGATAATCACTTGGGTATATCCGCCCGCCACCTGACGCATGGGTCAGGATGAGCACATGTTGCCTTTGTACGGATAACAACTCGGGGTATTTCTGCCTTCCACCTGACACGTGGGTCAGGATCAGTAGATGTTATCTTTGTATGGATAACCACTAGGGGTATTTCCGCCTGCCACCTGACGCATGGGTCAGGATCAGCAGATGTTGTCTTTGTATGGATAACCACTTGCGATATTTCCACCTGCCACCTGACGCATGGGTCAGGATTATTAAATGTTGTGCTGGTATGGATTACCGCTAGGTATATCCAATTGCCACCTGACGCATAGGTCAGCATTAGCAGATGTTGTCTTTGTACGGATAATCACTTGGGTATATCTGCCAGCCACCTAACGCATGGGTCAGGATTAGCAGATATTGCCTTTGTACGGATAATCACTTGGGTATATCCGCCTGCCACCTGACGCTTGGGTCAGGATTAGCAGATGTTGTCTTGGTACGGATAATCACATGGGTATATCCGCCTAGCACCTAACGCATGGGTCAGGATCAACAGATGTTGTCTTGTTATGGATAATCACTAGGGTATATCTGCCTGCCACCTGACACATGGGTCAGGATCAGCAGATGTTGTCTTGCTACGGATAATCACATCAGTATATCTGCCTACCACCTGACGCCTGGGTCAGGATCAACAGATGTTGTCTTTGTACGGATAATCACTTGGGTATATCTGTCTGCCACCTGACGCATGGGTCAGAATCAGCAGATGTTGTCTTTCTACGGATAATCACTTGGGTATATCCGCCTGCCACCTGACGCATTGGTCAGGATGAGCAGATGTTGTCTTTGTACGGATAACCACGGGGTATTTCTGCCTGCCACCTGACACGTGGGTCAGGATCAGTAGATGTTGTCTTTGTATGGATAATCACTTGGGTATATCCGCCTGCCACCTGACGCATGGGCCAAGATCAGCAAATGTTGTGCTTGTACGGACTACCGCTGGGTATATTTGCCTGCCACCTGACACAAGGGTCAAGATTAGTATATGTTGTCTTTGTATGGATAACCACTAGGGGTATTTCCGCCTCCCACCTGACGCATGGGTCAGGATCAGCAGATGTTGTCTTTGTATGGTTAAGCACTTGCAGTATTTCCGCCTGCCACCTGACGCATGGGTCAGGATTAGTAAATGTTGTGCTTGTATGGATTACCGCTAGGTATATTCGCCTACCACTTGTCGCATAGGTAAGGATTAGCAAATGTTGTCTTTGTACGGATAATCACTTGGGTATATCCGCCTACAACCTGACGCATGGGTCAGGATTAGTAGATATTGTCTTTGTACGGATAATCACTTGGGTATATCCGTCTGCCACCTGACGCATAGGTCAGGATCAGTAGATGTTATCTTTGTATGGATAACAACTTGGGGTATTTCCGCTTGCCACCTGACGCATGGGTCAGGATTAGCAGATGTTGTCTTTGTGCAGATAACCGCTCGGTATGTCCACCTGCCACCTGACCCTTGGGTCAAGATCAACAGATGTTGTCTTTGTATGGATAATCACTTGGGTATATCTGCCTGCCACCTGACACATGGGTCAGGATTAGTAGATGTTGTCTTGGTATGGATAAGCACATGGGTATATCCGCCTGCACCAGACGCATGGGTCAGGATCAACAGATGTTGTCTTTGTACGGATAATCACTGGGGTATATCTGCCTGCCACTTGATGCATGGGTCAGAATCAGCAGATGTTGTCTTTGTACGGATAATCACTTGGGTATATCTGTCTGCCACCTGACGCATGGGTCAGGATTAGCAGATGTTGTCTTTGTACGGATAACCACTCGAGGTATTTCTGCCTTCCACCTGACACGTGGGTCAGGATCAGCAGATGTTGTCTTTGTACGGATAATCACTTGGGTATATCCCCTTGCCACCTTACGCATGGGTCTGGATAAGCAGATGTTGTTAGACTGAAAGAGTCTTGGCCGGAAGATGCTAAGATCTTCGAAAAGGGCAAAGACAACCACAATAGTCTCCACTTGTCAATCAGACTTGGGGTCTCAAAATGATGAGGTGCAAATAACCATAAGGCATCTCTGCATGCTACCGGACTCACGGGTCATGATAGCAGGATGGGGTGGTCAACAAAAGCGGGGGCTTTTGCTCCTACGTATCCTCGATTTGTGGTGATGAACTCAGACCTACGTAGTTCTTGATTTTTTTATAGTGTGAGACTAAAAATAATCTCAGTGTTCTTTCACTAAAATGTGAACATGCTTTAGCAAAGAAACAAATCTCCAACCGATCAAGGCAACATATATGTTTTCAAAGAAAAACAATGCGTCTATTGGAGAAGGAAAGTATGCTGATAAAATTTTCTCATAACCACAAATGAGATTTTGGATGTTAGTGTTTCATTTCTAAATGACCATTTTAGAGGAAACACTGGGTCCAACAAAAAATAGAAGAAAATCACTCAGAGTGTATCAATCTCACACAGGCAAGTGTTTTATCCTAATTTTGAACCATAGATATGTCATGACTTGATTTTTCAAATCATTTCCTATCAAATCAAAGATTACATGCGTGATCATGGATCAATAGGACTTTTTCTTGGGAATAGTGTTTTTGAAGGGGAATTTGGTTCTGAGTGTTTTGGCCTTTTTCCTTTTCTGTTTTTTGTTTAGTATGGGGGCGAAAAAAGTTGTCGACGCACAAGATTTTGGTTAGTAGTCAAAGGGAGAGGACCACTTCAAGTTGTGGTTTCTTTTCTTTTTTTTGCTTGTGACAATTCTGTATTGTTCAAATATTGTCTAGTCTGAAGACCTTTTTGTATATTCCTTTTTTTCTCTTCCGACCATTGATCGGGAATCTTTCTTTTTCTTTTGCTTTATTCCGACGTTTGATCGAGAACTCTTTTTTTCTTTTGTTTTCTTTCGATCTTTTGACCGAGAACTTTCTTTTTTCTTTTTCTTCTGATGTTTGACCGAGAATCTTTCTTATTCTATTTTCTGAAGCACGTTGACAGCTTAACAATGAATGAGTCTTATTTCTTGGAGAGATCCCATTGTTACTTCTATCGAGAGCAAGGATGGAAATTCTCATCCTGGGTCAAGGTTTATGGTGGTTTCAGGTTTTGGCTCAAAAGGCTTTGTAGAAAGGTCGACCATGATGTATGTCAGGGTGTTGGTTTGGCCAACATTTCAGGGATAAAGGGGATGTCCCACATTATTTCCATGACACGGATGCAACAATGATGATTTAGAAATTTTATGCAAAACTAGTCATGCATGCACCCATGTGGACACTCAAGCATCAAGTTTTGTGTTCATGTGACACTAGGGCTTAGGATTCATTTTTCCTATTTAAGTCAACCCAGTGTTTTCAAAACATGCTCATTTATCAATTTCATGCCTTTATCCGAGTCTATTTTGGGTGTTCGGGAAAATTTTCACATCATTCACCCTTCAGGTGTAAACACATTTTTCTCAAAAATCTTTGTCTTTTGATTGGTGACTCTTTCCAAAGAAAAGTTGAAGTCTATTTCTTTTCGAAAGCGTGTTGGCTTTTAGTTAACCAATTTTATTTTTTATTTTTGTTTGTTTTGTTTGTTTTTTTGTTACGTCCATTTTTCAAAAAGATTAAAAACAGCTCGTAACCTGGGCACGGTTCATACCTGAGATTACATTTTATTGAAAAAAGGCGTGTGAACGAAAGTACACCAGACTTACACACATTTTTGCGTTTCAGACAAATCATCGTAAAGTACGACCATATGCCAAAAGCGGTAAATTACTCACAATGCGACAGATAACTGCATGTTCAGTTCAATCACAATGGACATAATAATTGGAAGCAAATAATGTTAGATCACAAGGGAAATAACAAAACAACAAAATAACTGAAAGCAGTAATGAAGGATAAATCACAAGTTTGGCGATCCCGGTTGTATGGCTCTGCCTCCTCCAAGGAAGTGCGGAAATTTATCATCCCTCAGCTGCCTCTGTCTCTATCTGAGGAATGACCATCCCTTGATGGCCTCAAAACACTACTGATGTTTCGCGCTTTGGAATCGGTGTTTGTCAAAGCCTGTGTCAGCTTGTGGGGCCACACTGTAACCCTCTTCAATGGTGCCCTTCCTGGAGTGTTTCGCGGGGAGCTTCTTCGTAGCCAATTCTAGGTTGCCTCCTAGTAGCACTTCTTTAACGTTTTAAGTCGGACGGATAATGACGACTTGTCGATCACGGGCCTAGTACCTGCCCTGGTGGTTGGCCGCCTGCTGGTCGGCCATGTGTCGTAGGCAACGCTCCGGCCTTTGTAGATGAGCTGAGGTGGACTTTGGAGGTAGTGGCAGTGCGCCTGTCGCCCACTGCTGGTCGTCCCCAGGTTGCTGTGGTGCCTCGCCCTACGCCTGCCTGGGGATGCAATACTTCTTGATGAAGGCCCTGTTAATAGGGGGCCTGATGACCTTGCTAGGAGAGATGGGCACTCCGTAGAACTGACAGAGGCCCGTAATCAGAGTTGGAAACCCCAGGGACCTGTTGGACTTCTCCGGGTCCACTGGTGTCTTGGGGGCGCGATCCCTGCAAACAGTAGATGACCTCAGAAATCAGTTAAGCCACATGCATACTTACCTATGTCATGATGGCACAAACCAGCTGACACTTCGGTAGGGGGAGATCAGAGTTGTGGTCGCTGGGCAGAATGTTACTAAGTAGCAACATCATCCATGTGTTGGTGCACATGATCCGCACTCGTCTCCCTGCAGCGATCTGGGCAAAATCTTGCCCCGATATGCATAGTAGCTGGGCGATAGCCTCCTCCTCTGGCTGTGTTCGCACAGTTGGCCACCTTCCAAGATCAGGGGGTGGCCCAGGAACTGATAAAAGGAAACTACGGGCCCCTCACCCAGGAGCACAAGCCTCCATTAAGCATTAAGGGCAGAAGACCTTGAGTTCTTTGAAGGCACGGATGTGGAGCCCTCCTGTAGAAGCATGCTTCATGATGATGAACCAAGCAATTTTGATGATGCCAAAAGCACAAGTAATTGATTCAAGATTGATTCAAGACTTCAAGATTAAGCATCAAGAATCCAATCCAAGATTCAAGATTCAAGATTCAAAAGAAGAAATCAAGAAGCAATAAGTCAAGACTTCATATAGGATAAGTATTAAAAGATTTTTTCAAAAACCAAATAGCATAGTTTTGTTTTACAAAAGATTTTTCTCAAACTTTCTAAGTTACTAGAGTGATTACTCTCTAGTAATCGATTACTAGTTATCAGTAATCGATTACCAGTGACCAGTTTGGTTTTCAAAATGTTTTCAAATGGTTTGCAACGTTCCAAAATGGTTTTCAAATAGTGTAATCGATTACACTATATTAGTAATCGATTACAAGTGAGTCTGAACGTTGGAATTCAAATCCAATTGTGAAGAGTCACAACTTTTCATAAAACACATTGTGTAATCGATTACACCTTTGTGGTAATCGAATACCAGTGAATAGTTTTGAAGAAAAAGTTAAGAGTTATAACTCTTAACATGATTTTCTCTAAAGTCACAACTCTTCCAATGGTTTCTTTGACCAGACATGAAGAGTCTATAAAAGCATGACTTTGGCACACATTAAAAAAAAATATAATATTCTTCCAAACAATTCTTTTTCACGATCTTTCTCTAACCATTTGCTTTTTCTTTGCCAAAAAGCTTTCTAAACTTTGTTTCAAAACTTTGTTTTTCTGCAAGTGGAAATTCTGCAGAAAACAAAAGTGTGCTATCTTTTCATCCCTTCTCCCTCTTGCCAAAAGATTCAAAGGACTAACTGTCTGAGAATTCTTTTGATTCTCCCTTCCCCCTCTTGACAAAAGATTCAAAGGAATAATCACCTGAGAATTCTTTAGATTCTTCCCTTTCCCTTAAACAAAAGATTTAAAAGGACTAACCGTCTGAGATATCTTTTGTTTCCTCTTACAAAGATTCAAGGGACTAACTGCCTAAGAATTCTTTGTCTTAACACATTGGAGCGTACATCCTTTGTGGTACAAATAGAGCGTACATCTACTTAGGTAATGATACTGAGAACAAGAGAGGGTACATCTCTTGTGGATCAGTTCAAATGGAGCGTACATCCACTTGGTTGTTCAAAGAGAACAAGGGAGGGTACATCCCTTGTGGATCTTTGCTTGTAAAGGATTTTACAAGGTTATTGGAAATCTCAAGAACCACTGGTTGCTTGGGGACTGGATGTAGGCACGGGTTGTGGCCGAACCAGTATAAATCTTGTGTTTGTCTTCTTCTTCCCTACACTCTTTACTTTTCCGCTGTGTTCTTTTATTTCCGCTTTACTTTTGTCTAAGTTATTGTTTTTGTTCTTTACTTCCTCATAACTTAGTAGTAAAGCCTAATTGAATCTAGTAACATTAAGAAGGATATTTTTTTAATTAGTCAAGACACATTAATAATTAATTCAACCTCCCCTTCTTAATTATTCTGAGGCCACTTGATCCAACACCTCTGAGGGCATGCAGCCCTCTGAAGGCGAGGGCATGCAGCCCTCTGAAGGCGAGGATGTGCAGCCTTCTGAAGGCGATGGCGTGCAGCCCTCTGAAGGCGAGGATGTGCAGCCCTTTGAAGGCGAGGACATGCAGTCTTCTAAAGGTGAGGGCATGCAGCTCTCTTAAGGCGAGGGCGTGTAGCCTTCTTAAGGCAAGGGCGTGCAAACCTCTAAAGGAGAGGACGTGTAGCCCTCTTAAGACGAGGACATGTAGCCCTCTAAAGTCGAGGACGTGTAATCCTCTAAAGGCGAGGACGTGCAGCCCTCTTAAGGCGAGGACGTGCAGCCCTCTTAAGGCAAGGACATGCAGCCTTCTTAAGGCGAGGACGTGCAGACCTCTTAAGGCGAGGTTGTGTAGCCCTCTAAAGGCGAGGACCTGCAGTCCTCTGAAGGCGAGAATGTGTAGCCCTCTAAAGTCGAGAATGGGTAGTCCTCTAAAGGCAATAGGTACTAGTACCCAAGGGTCCACCCTTATGAGAAAGCAAGAGATTGACTCATCGAGAGGGCCGGTCATCCCAAATTCAAAAGATTGGACATTAGATGTATGAAATCTATGCAGTTAACATGATTTTTAGGGATGCAGATGGATGCAACCTTTGTCTTGAAATACGGTAAATGCAGAATTTGTATGCAACAATGCAATGTAATGGAAAGTTGTACAATGTTCATGACATTCTTTCCCTATTTTTGTGATTTTCATTTGATTTTTGAAAGAGGTGATAATTCATGCAACCTCATCCTATCTTTTGCAAATCTCTTCGGGAACTCCCTCAGAGTGTATGTCCTGATTGATTTACTCACTTGACAATTTTGGAGTGACGGTGATGGAGTCGTTTAATCAATCCTCTAAAATCCCAGGGTTTGTCACCCCCCCCTTTTTTTTGTTTAAAAACATCGACAGGTGAGAACTTTTGACCTACCCGTAGGTTCGCCTGAGGCTCATGCACGGTGTCCCTTATTGCCCCAATGTAGGGCTTTGAGGTATCAATCATTGTCTTTTGTCATGACCTTGTAGCAGGGAACCTATTGGGTGAGAATTTCTGATCTACCCCTAGGTTCGCTTGAGGTTTATGTGTGGTGCCTTTCATTACCCCAGTGTAGGGCTTTGAGGTATCCATAGTTGTCTTGTTTTCACAACCTTGTAGCAAGGAAGAATGAAAGAAGCGGTTGATTCTCAAAATGGATTTTCAAGGATGAGAAACAGTTGAAGGATTTTTCAGTTGATGGATTAAGTCAAATGACTCCTATTCTTGATAACTCACTTCTCTCTCAAAAAGACAAACTTTCAGGAATGATAAAATGAGGTCACATGAATGTCTATATTTTTACTTGAAAACACAGTCAATCAAATGTTTTTTTCTTTTTCTTTTTGAACTTTTCTGCTTTACTCATTGTTTACGGCATCCTCACCAAATGTGTAGCACGGGTAATTTCTGATTGAACAGTTTTGGAAGTCCAAACTCAGGAGTGCAGGTCGCTTGAGCAAACAAACCAATGGCTTGCACTCATATTCCAGTGGAAGCAAAGATGTAATTACGAGAGGATGAGGGACAAAGATGTCAAATTTATCCATTTTATTTAGCATTGTAACTGTGGTTTACAATAATGGCATAAACTTGAAAATCTTGATGAGTCATTAGAGACATCTAACAACAGCTTTCAAAATTGCCCCATGTGTGGTGTCGCTTGTCAATGTTAGGATTCACAAGCGATTCTCCTCATATTTCAGCCAGCCCACATCAATTAGACTTTGCGCCTTACGCTTCAAGGTCATACAGTGCTCAATGGAATGTCCCGGAACTCCTCCATGATATGCACATGTTGCGTTTGAGTCGTATCCTTGTAAAAATGGAGATTGAGGAACTTTGACTGGGGTTATGGCAACCATTGAACTATCAAGTAGATATAGGAGCAAGTTAGCATAGGACACCAGAATTGGGGTGAATTCTACAGGCTTTTTGCTGCAAAATTCCTTCCTTGGTTAGTGTTTTGGTTTGTGTTAAAGGTGGTGTTTGGCATTGGTCATGCGGCAGGTAGGCCTTGCAGCTGATTTGGGGATGGCCTTTGTGAATGATTGGGTGGTGGGTAATGAGAGGGGTTGTTATCAACTAAGTAATGACATTATTGGGCTGATGGGAAATTTGGCCGTGTAGGAATGGTAGTCACGGCAAGGGTTTCTCCCTCATTCTCATCCTCTTCATTTGCCCTAGTTTTCGAATTCATCAAAGCAGGATGATCAAATTTTCCTCTTTTCAGACCCACTTTGATCCTTTCACCGACGAAGACCAAATCTGCAAAGCTTGAAGGTGCATACTCCACCATTTTTTCATAGTAAAACATTGGTAATGTGTCTACTATTATTGTGATCATCTCCTTCTCCGTCATTGGAGGTGCCACTTGAGCTGCCAGGTCTCTCCACCTTTTGGCGTATTCTTTGAAGGATTCATGCCCCTTTTTACCCATGTTCTGTAGTTGCATCGTATCTGGAGCCATATCAGAATTGTACTGATACTACCTAATGAAGGCAACCATTAGGTCCTTCCAAGAATGGACTCGAGAAGGTTCCAAGTTAGTGTACCAGGTAATAGCTATCCTAGTAAGACTTTCTTGGAAGAAATGTACCAGTAGTTCCTCATCTTTTGCGTATGCCCCCATCTTCCGACAATACATCTTTAGATGGTTCTTAAGGCAAGTAGTCCCCTTGTATTTGTCAAAGTCCGGCACCTTGAACTTGGGAGGGGTGACGATATTAGGTACTAGGAACAACTCTTCTAGGTTAGCAAAGGCATAATCTCCACCTCCTTCAATGACCCTAAGCCTTTCCTCTAGATGATCCAACCTTCCCATTTCTGTCATAGCAAGAGGGCTTTTACCCGCTGTGGAATGCAAGGGGTGTGGTTATGGGTGATACTGAGGGCCCTCCAAAGTGTTTTGCAGGGGTATACCAACAACTGCTTGCCCTTCAGTGGCATATCCGAGGCAAGGCTCGAAGTCGGCGAGATTGTGGTGGGGCATTTCATGTGTCTCCCCCATGGGTTGAGAGACATGTGCGTGATCAAATTGAGGTTATTGGCTCCCAATGAGTATAGGAATGGTGTTATTGACATTCTCATTGGGTGGAGTATAGTTCGGAGGTAAACCATATGGCGGGAAAACCTGCTTGTTCTGGACCTGCACAAAATGGGGGCGCCCATATCCGCAATTGGATGATTTATTAGGTTGAGGCCAGATGGGGGAGTCGGGTCCACCCCAGAAACAGTGCTGACAGTGGCAACTGCAACTGTATTGACCTCCATTATCTTCTTCATGCTCATCAAGGCCTCCATCATTGTGCCCATCTATTCTTTCATGGCCTCCATGTCGGCCTTCATCCGCTCTTGCACCTCGTCTACTTCAGCCATTACTCCAGCTCTAGCATGTGTTTGGTAAAGGTGTCGTAAAGTGCGTTCTTCCCTTTTGATAACAATGATTAAAGTTTGGTTTTCAGGGAAAGCATGCAATGAGAAATGTTGAAGAAATACAAGGATCATGCATGAGGAAAATGCAAGGATCATGCATGAGTGAACATGAAAATAAAAGGTGTGCAAAAAACATGTTAGATGCAGATGCATGGTGAAGAAATGACGTATGCAAAATGCAATGCATGAAATGATAAATGACAAATGCAGGAACAATATGTCCATTATGATGCCATGAAGAGATGCTTATGCGATGCATGATATGAATGCATTTATGGACACGAGAGCCCAGAAAATCATCTCTTCTTACTTGCACATTTGGGGGTGCAGTGCCCCATGTGTGCAGTTAAGAAGGTGATATGGACCTTCTGGCTTCCCGTGACAAAAGACGAGACCAACATACAATGCGTGCATGACGACATGATGCAGACGCGCAAAAGCGCAACACGGGGATGTACACAGTATGGCAATATCCACAAATAATCATACAGCAAAGGCATACATGACATTTAGGTTATATGCATGGCAATGTTCAAAAGGCACGCAACGTGTTCGCTTTGTGCCCCTATTTTAGGGACCTAAACGGGAGGAACTAAAAGGCATTGGACCTAAACGGGAGGACCTAAACGTGTTGGCAAAGGAATACATAACGCTCTCTTGTTTTTGAAAGGAGAGAAACATTAAGACATTTGACCATTAATGATCTCTTGTTTTTGAAGGCATTGGACCATTAACGATGTCTTGTTTTTCTTTGAAAAGGGATGGTCAACAAAAGCGGGGCTTTTGCTCCTACGTATCCTCGATTAGTGGTGAGGAAATCAGACCTACGTAGTTCTTTTCCAAAAAGCGGTAAAGTTATGTGTTGATTTTATGCTTTTGAGCGGTCCATGTTAACCGATAAAAGCAAAGAGGACCGTTTAAGGCGCAGGACCTTAAAACGGGTTTAAGTGACTTTGGCGGACAAAGCTTGATTTGTGAGTTGATTTTAGACTTAGTTTCACTTTGGTTATTAGTAATTCATTCAAGAAAACTTTCAAAGAAAAACGTCCAATTTATTTTTTTTATTAAAGATATTTTGATTATTTTATTATATTTTTTCAAAGATATTTTGATTATTTTATTATTATTTTTGCCTTTTTTAATTTAACCGAGGTTATAGCGTAAACGATCGGTTGGATTTTATTTTAACAATGATTAAACGAGATTACAACACAAATGATCGGTTGAAATTCATTTTATCAATTATTAAGCAAGATAACGGCTTAAATAAACGGTAAAAAGCTCGTTAAAAGCGAAAGAAAAGAAAATCAAAAGTGAACGAGATGAAGATGAAAGCAAACAAAAAAAGAAATGAATTGAAAGTCTCGGATTCGAACACTTACCGGTTGAACATCGAAGAACGGACGAAGAACAACAAAAAATCTTCATGGATTTGCTCACGGAAACATCTCGGAAGCATTACGGAAGCACCTCGGCTTGGATTTTCTTCACGAAAACACGTTTTTTCACCCAAAACAACTGAAATGCATAGCATAGAGGTTAGGGACCCTTGAAACTCGGCCTCATACTCCTATTTATAGGAGAAATGGGGATGTGCTTGTGATGTGCCATCATTTTCTTCTATTTTCTAAACCCTTTTTGCACCATTTTAATTATTGATTGGTCTTAATTGTCAATTAATTAGGCAGTTTTATTATTTGGGCCCATTCAGCTAATTTGATGTTTTTAATCTAATTTCAGGAATTAATGAAGCATTGGGCTTGAATCTAGCATTGGGCTTGAATCTAGCATTGGGCTTGAATCTAGAATTGGGCTTGGACTTGAAGAGGGCAGACTAATTTATTCTATAAAATTAGATCTTATCTTATCTAGATATTATTTAGATTTGATCTCATCTAGATATTATTTCATCTAGATCTTATCTTATCTTATCGTATCTAGATTTGATTTGATTTTACTTATGGGCTTGGATTTAAAACATATTTGTAAGCTTTGGGGCTGAAAAAAAACTATATAACAGCACCAAGGTTCTAGTTTAGGGGGCTTCCTCTCTCCCTCGCGGGAGACTCTCTCTCTCTCTCCTCTATCTCTTCTATTTTTCGTTTTTAGTTTTAGTCTCTCTTCTCTTTCTCTTTTATTTTCGTTTTTTTCAATTCCAGTTCAGACTTTTAGTTTTATCAATAAAATTTCATTCTCTATTTGATTAATGGAAGGCTAAGTCCGCAGCGTTGTTTTCCCTTGAGGATCAAGCACAGTTCTCTTTGAGGTTCTATTATTACTGTTAAATTCTGTTTAGTTTTTCCTCTTCACTAATTACTTTGAATTTGTTGCTTTTAATTCATGCATGCTTAGTGCTTGATTAATTGTCTCTGCGCTTAATTTACGTTCATGCTTAATGATCGTTTATGAGTAATTGGTGTATGTGATGCTTAATCACATAATGAATGCCTTATGTTGAATTTCGCTTAGTAATTTAATTTAGGGTTGGATTAAGTGGTTAAACTGATAAAGGATAAACTCTCGTAACCTAGGATAAGAGACTTGCTTGTGAATCAAGGGGAAGCAACGTGTTTTAATTCTGATATTTTCTAATTCACATATATTCACTGTTTAATTTACAAAAGCAAACAACCCCCCCCCCCCCATCGTTACTGTTACTGTTACTGCAAGTATATTATGAACATTTGGCTTGTCACTGCTCGTTGGGAAACGACCTAGGATCACTTCCTAGTTACTACATTTTAATGTTTATTTGATTCGGGTACGGCCTCGATCAAATTTGGCGCCGTTGCTGGGGAGTAGTGTCCAAAGGTTCATAATAGCTAGTGTCGTGTTAGTGTTTAATTCTTTCGTGTTTTATGTTTAATTGTTAGTATTGTGTTAGTATGTGTGTTAGTGTTGATTAGTTCACTGGTATTGATAACAGACAAATCCAGAATCCATATATCTAGGCTAAGTAGACTCGTCAGGTTTTAGCGATTTTAATATATAGATTTTAGTCCTTATTTTCATTGTCGGTCTTCCTTAGAAGTAGTTATTCCTTATTTTTTACTGTTGGGTTTTAGGAGTAAGTATTTAGATTTAGTAGATTTAGATCTTATTTATTTGAATTTCTTAGAAGTAGTTATCTTTATCGCAATTTAAATATTTTATCATATCTTATCTTTAAATTTTTTATCTTATCTTATCTATTATCTTTATCTTCTATTTTGATCTTTCAATCTTTTATCTTCGAATTTTATCTTTAAATATCTTATCTTATCTTTTATCTTCGAATTTTATCTTTAAATATCCTATCTTTTCTTTTATCTTCTAATTTTATCTTTAAATATCTTATCTTTTCTTTACCTTATCTTCTATCTTCTATTTTAAATTCTTATCTCTTGTTTTTAAATTGGGTTTGCATTAATCTAAATACAAACAAAGTCCATGTTTCAGTCTTGGGTGTTTTGCTGTGAAGATTGTGCAGCCAAGCAAGAAAGATTGGAGTACCAGGCTTGATGACGCTCTCTGGGCACATCGGACTGCCTACAAAGCACCCATAGGAATGTCTCCTTATCGGGTTGTCTTTGGAAAGGCATGTCATCTTCCAGTGGAAATTGAGTGAAGACTTGCAACTTCTCTATGGATCAAGCTGACGAGGAAAGGAAGTTGCAACTGAGTGAGTTAGATGAAATCCGCCTAGACGCCTACGAGAATGCCAAGTTCTACAAAGAAAAGACCAAGAAGTTCCATGATAGCATGATAGTTAAAAAAGACTTTGTGGTTGGGCAAAAAGTGTTATTGTATAATTCTAGGCTTGGACTCATGAGTGGTAAGTTGAGGTCTAAGTGGATTGGTCCTTTTGTGTTACTAATGTTTTTCCTTATGGTACAGTTGAGATCAAAAGCGACTCCACAAACAAGAGCTTCAAGGTCAACGGACATCGACTTAAGCCATTCCTCACGAACCCTTCTTTAGTGGACGTAGTGGTGGAAGAGACTTCCTTACTCCACCCTACTCTTCCTCCACCATGACTTAGGGAGTTTTTCTTTTCCTATCTCCTTCTTTGCTTTTATTACACTTGTCCGATTCTCTTTGATGATTTAATTGTTTTTAATCTTTTAATTGTGCTACATTGAGGACAATGTGTTGTTTAAGTATGGGGGGGGGGGGAGTGTTCTTTGGTTTTGCTAGTTTTGTTGGTTTTGTTAATTTGTTAGTTGTGTTAATTTGTTAATGTTGTTAGTTTCGTCGGATTTTCAGTTTAATATTTTGGGTCAATTTTGTGTGCACGTACGACTTTGCATGTTTTTCTTTGAATTATAGGATATGTTCAAGAAATGGGTAATTGTTTTGAAAATAAAAGTTCTTGACATTTTGTGACTTGAAATCCTTGATTCTTCTCTACATGTCATGATAGTTTTGAAAGCTCAATTTGAAAGTGATGATTTTACCTTTGTGAGAATTTGAGCCATCCATCATTATAATCATTTGGTGTGTTTTGCCCCATTGATTGCTTGCACAATAGCCTTGGCTTGATTCTTGTTGATGCGTCCTAATTCACATGCATATTTGGAAATGATTAAGGCAATTTTGTTCTTATAAGCTTCTAGCCAAATGGACTTACCTTGAATTAATTCCTTTTATAGCCCTTTTGAGCCTTGTTTCCCTTTCCTTGTTTTGAAGCTCACTACAAGCCTTAAGTGAAAAACCATGATATTACCATATCCTTAAGGAATTTTGGAGCTTTGGAATTGTTTTGGGAATAAGTGTGGGGGGTTTTTGTTTCATTGGACAACTTGTTTTGTTGGCTATGCTTCATGATGTATTTTGGGCCATACTTGATGTACATTGTATATTGGTTAAATGTTGGACATGCTGAATGAAATGTTGTTTCTCAAAGGCCAAAGAGTAAAAAAAAAAAAATAAAAAAAAAAAAAAAATAATTCGAAAAAAGATTCGAAAAACAAAAAAAAGAAAAAGAAAAAGAAAAGCAATAAAGTTGAGTGAATAAGATCTTAAATGGCACAAGAATGATGAAACTCTTGGTTCTACTCTTCATGTTTAATTTTTATCTTTACTTCTTTATATTTTCTTATTTTTTTTTAATATGCACTTATTCCCCTTTGCTCCTCTATTCCTTTGGGATTTAGCCACTTATTCCATATTTCTCCATACCTTGTCCTTGGCCCCATTACAACCTTAAAAGACCTTTTGATCCTCATGTGCTTGTGTTTATGGGTTGATTGTCAATTTTAGAATCTTGCCAAGTTTATGTGGTGTTTGCTTTCATGGGTGCTTTGAGGGTAAATAGTAGCCTAGACACTTGAGAGATAGAGTGTATATCTTGTGAGGCTTTATCACTTTTCATTCTTGAGCTGATTAACTATTTTGCCATGATTGGGTTGCTTGGATGATTTTCATGAATGTCTTGACTTTTTGGATCTCCTTATGTTAGATGTTACCCATTCCTTTTATTCCTTGATGTTCATTGAGAAATATGTGAATGTTTTTGTTTGTCTCCCTCTGATATCCTTGGATTTTGTTCTTTGTTTCATTTTGCCCAGGAGTGCAAAAGGCTAAGTATGGGGGGTTTTGATGTGCCATCATTTTCTTCTATTTTCTAAACCCTTTTTGCACCATTTTAATTATTGATTGGTCTTAATTGTCAATTAATTAGGCAGTTTTATTATTTGGGCCCATTCAGCTAATTTGATGTTTTTAATCTAATTTCAGGAATTAATGAAGCATTGGGCTTGAATCTAGCATTGGGCTTGAATCTAGAATTGGGCTTGGACTTGAAGAGGGCAGACTAATTTATTCTATAAAATTAGATCTTATCTTATCTAGATATTATTTAGATTTGATCTCATCTAGATATTATTTCATCTAGATCTTATCTTATCTTATCGTATCTAGATTTGATTTGATTTTACTTATGGGCTTGGATTTAAAACATATTTGTAAGCTTTGGGGCTGAAAAAAAACTATATAACAGCACCAAGGTTCTAGTTTAGGGGGCTTCCTCTCTCCCTCGCGGGAGACTCTCTCTCTCTCTCCTCTCTCTCTTCTATTTTTCGTTTTTAGTTTTAGTCTCTCTTCTCTTTCTCTTTTATTTTCGTTTTTTTCAATTCCAGTTCAGACTTTTAGTTTTATCAATAAAATTTCATTCTCTATTTGATTAATGGAAGGCTAAGTCCGCAGCGTTGTTTTCCCTTGAGGATCAAGCACAGTTCTCTTTGAGGTTCTATTATTACTGTTAAATTCTGTTTAGTTTTTCCTCTTCACTAATTACTTTGAATTTGTTGCTTTTAATTCATGCATGCTTAGTGCTTGATTAATTGTCTCAGCGCTTAATTTACGTTCATGCTTAATGATCGTTTATGAGTAATTGGTGTATGTGATGCTTAATCACATAATGAATGCCTTATGTTGAATTTCGCTTAGTAATTTAATTTAGGGTTGGATTAAGTGGTTAAACTGATAAAGGATAAACTCTCGTAACCTAGGATAAGAGACTTGCTTGTGAATCAAGGGGAAGCAACGTGTTTTAATTCTGATATTTTCTAATTCACATATATTCGCTGTTTAATTTACAAAAGCAAACAACCCCCCCATCGTTACTGTTACTGTTACTGCAAGTATATTATGAACATTTGGCTTGTCACTGCTCGTTGGGAAACGACCTAGGATCACTTCCTAGTTACTACATTTTAATGTTTATTTGATTCGGGTACGGCCTCGATCAAATTTGGCGCCGTTGCTGGGGAGTAGTGTCCAAAGGTTCATAATAGCTAGTGTCGTGTTAGTGTTTAATTCTTTCGTGTTTTATGTTTAATTGTTAGTATTGTGTTAGTATGTGTGTTAGTGTTGATTAGTTCACTGGTATTGATAACAGACAAATCCAGAATCCATATATCTAGGCTAAGTAGACTCGTCAGGTTTTAGCGATTTTAATATATAGATTTTAGTCCTTATTTTCATTGTCGGTCTTCCTTAGAAGTAGTTATTCCTTATTTTTTACTGTTGGGTTTTAGGAGTAAGTATTTAGATTTAGTAGATTTAGATCTTATTTATTTGAATTTCTTAGAAGTAGTTATCTTTATCGCAATTTAAATATTTTATCATATCTTATCTTTAAATTTTTTATCTTATCTTATCTATTATCTTTATCTTCTATTTTGATCTTTCAATCTTTTATCTTCAAATTTTATCTTTAAATATCTTATCTTATCTTTTATCTTCGAATTTTATCTTTAAATATCCTATCTTTTCTTTTATCTTCTAATTTTATCTTTAAATATCTTATCTTTTCTTTACCTTATCTTCTATCTTCTATTTTAAATTCTTATCTCTTGCTTTTAAATTGGGTTTGCATTAATCTAAATACAAACAAAGTCCATGTTTCAGTCTTGGGTGTTTTGCTGTGAAGATTGTGCAGCCAAGCAAGAAAGATTGGAGTACCAGGCTTGATGACGCTCTCTGGGCACATCGGACTGCCTACAAAGCACCCATAGGAATGTCTCCTTATCGGGTTGTCTTTGGAAAGGCATGTCATCTTCCAGTGGAAATTGAGCACAAAGCATACTGGGCAGTGAAGACTTGCAACTTCTCTATGGATCAAGCTGACGAGGAAAGGAAGTTGCAACTGAGTGAGTTAGATGAAATCCGCCTAGACGCCTACGAGAATGCCAAGTTCTACAAAGAAAAGACCAAGAAGTTCCATGATAGCATGATAGTTAAAAAAGACTTTGTGGTTGGGCAAAAAGTGTTATTGTATAATTCTAGGCTTGGACTCATGAGTGGTAAGTTGAGGTCTAAGTGGATTGGTCCTTTTGTGTTACTAATGTTTTTCCTTATGGTACAGTTGAGATCAAAAGCGACTCCACAAACAAGAGCTTCAAGGTCAACGGACATCGACTTAAGCCATTCCTCACGAACCCTTCTTTAGTGGACGTAGTGGTGGAAGAGACTTCCTTACTCCACCCTACTCTTCCTCCACCATGACTTAGGGAGTTTTTCTTTTCCTATCTCCTTCTTTGCTTTTATTACACTTGTCCGATTCTCTTTGATGATTTAATTGTTTTTAATCTTTTAATTGTGCTACATTGAGGACAATGTGTTGTTTAAGTATGGGGGGGGGGGGGGAGTGTTCTTTGGTTTTGCTAGTTTTGTTGGTTTTGTTAATTTGTTAGTTGTGTTAATTTGTTAATGTTGTTAGTTTCGTCGGATTTTCAGTTTAATATTTTGGGTCAATTTTGTGTGCACGTACGACTTTGCATGTTTTTCTTTGAATTATAGGATATGTTCAAGAAATGGGTAATTGTTTTGAAAATAAAAGTTCTTGACATTTTGTGACTTGAAATCCTTGATTCTTCTCTACATGTCATGATAGTTTTGAAAGCTCAATTTGAAAGTGATGATTTTACCTTTGTGAGAATTTGAGCCATCCATCATTATAATCATTTGGTGTGTTTTGCCCCATTGATTGCTTGCACAATAGCCTTGGCTTGATTCTTGTTGATGCGTCCTAATTCACATGCATATTTGGAAATGATTAAGGCAATTTTGTTCTTATAAGCTTCTAGCCAAATGGACTTACCTTGAATTAATTCCTTTTATAGCCCTTTTGAGCCTTGTTTCCCTTTCCTTGTTTTGAAGCTCACTACAAGCCTTAAGTGAAAAACCATGATATTACCATATCCTTAAGGAATTTTGGAGCTTTGGAATTGTTTTGGGAATAAGTGTGGGGGGGTTTTGTTTCATTGGACAACTTGTTTTGTTGGCTATGCTTCATGATGTATTTTGGGCCATACTTGATGAACATTGTATATTGGTTAAATGTTGGACATGCTGAATGAAATGTTGTTTCTCAAAGGCCAAAGAGTAAAAAAAAAAAAAAAAAATAATTCGAAAAAAGATTCGAAAAAAAAAAAAAAGAAAAAGAAAAGCAATAAAGTTGAGTGAATAAGATCTTAAATGGCACAAGAATGATGAAACTCTTGGTTCTACTCTTCATGTTTAATTTTTATCTTTACTTCTTTATATTTTCTTATTTTTTTTTTAATATGCACTTATTCCCCTTTGCTCCTCTATTCCTTTGGGATTTAGCCACTTATTCCATATTTCTCCATACCTTGTCCTTGGCCCCATTACAACCTTAAAAGACCTTTTGATCCTCATGTGCTTGTGTTTATGGGTTGATTGTCAATTTTAGAATCTTGCCAAGTTTATGTGGTGTTTGCTTTCATGGGTGCTTTGAGGGTAAATAGTAGCCTAGACACTTGAGAGATAGAGTGTATATCTTGTGAGGCTTTATCACTTTTCATTCTTGAGCTGATTAACTATTTTGCCATGATTGGGTTGCTTGGATGATTTTCATGAATGTCTTGACTTTTTGGATCTCCTTATGTTAGATGTTACCCATTCCTTTTATTCCTTGATGTTCATTGAGAAATATGTGAATGTTTTTGTTTGTCTCCCTCTGATATCCTTGGATTTTGTTCTTTGTTTCATTTTGCCCAGGAGTGCAAAAGGCTAAGTATGGGGGGTTTTGATGTGCCATCATTTTCTTCTATTTTCTAAACCCTTTTTGCACCATTTTAATTATTGATTGGTCTTAATTGTCAATTAATTAGACAGTTTTATTATTTGGGCCCATTCAGCTAATTTGATGTTTTTAATCTAATTTCAGGAATTAATGAAGCATTGGGCTTGAATCTAGCATTGGGCTTGAATCTAGAATTGGGCTTGGACTTGAAGAGGGCAGACTAATTTATTCTATAAAATTAGATCTTATCTTATCTAGATATTATTTAGATTTGATCTCATCTAGATATTATTTCATCTAGATCTTATCTTATCTTATCGTATCTAGATTTGATTTGATTTTACTTATGGGCTTGGATTTAAAACATATTTGTAAGCTTTGGGGCTGAAAAAAAACTATATAACAACACCAAGGTTCTAGTTTAGGGGGCTTCCTCTCTCCCTCGCGGGAGACTCTCTCTCTCTCCTCTCTCTCTTCTATTTTTTGTTTTTAGTTTTAGTCTCTCTTCTCTTTCTCTTTTATTTTCGTTTTTTTCAATTCCAGTTCAGACTTTTAGTTTTATCAATAAAATTTCATTCTCTATTTGATTAATGGAAGGCTAAGTCCGCAGCGTTGTTTTCCCTTGAGGATCAAGCACAGTTCTCTTTGAGGTTCTATTATTACTGTTAAATTCTGTTTAGTTTTTCCTCTTCACTAATTACTTTGAATTTGTTGCTTTTAATTCATGCATGCTTAGTGCTTGATTAATTGTCTCTGCGCTTAATTTACGTTCATGCTTAATGATCGTTTATGAGTAATTGGTGTATGTGATGCTTAATCACATAATGAATGCCTTATGTTGAATTTCGCTTAGTAATTTAATTTAGGGTTGGATTAAGTGGTTAAACTGATAAAGGATAAACTCTCGTAACCTAGGATAAGAGACTTGCTTGTGAATCAAGGGGAAGCAACGTGTTTTAATTCTGATATTTTCTAATTCACATATATTCGCTGTTTAATTTACAAAAGCAAACAACCCCCCCATCGTTACTGTTACTGTTACTGCAAGTATATTATGAACATTTGGCTTGTCACTGCTCGTTGGGAAACGACCTAGGATCACTTCCTAGTTACTACATTTTAATGTTTATTTGATTCGGGTACGGCCTCGATCAGCTTGCCGCCCAGAGGCTTCTTGAGGAAGATTCCTGAATGCACCCCATAATTGATAAGTTCACCCCCCCCCCCGCTTCTAGAATGTTCTGGATGAAGTTTCCTGAGTGCACCCCCCGTGTTTGATAAGTTCACCCCCGCTTTTGTGTTTTTGGCTTTTTTCTCTCCGAAACGTCCCGAAACTTTATGGATTCCATGACAATGGGTATTAAACATTATTAAGTGGTCAAACGAAGGTCGAATGCCGACAAACAATGGTCCCCAGACGAAATTAGGGTGTGACACTCACTCTTAAAGATGAGATTTCACTAACACAACCAATTCAAAACTGGACCAACAACCGTTGAGTTTCACAATCTTGTAGTATCCCACTGGATTCAATCCGAGCCTCAGTTGGACCAACTACATCATTGGGTTTCAACTTTGCCAGCCATTGTTGGACTTCACAAAAAAATGGATTTATGTTTAACTAAAAAAAAATACAAATTTTATCCTCAAAAGAGGGATTCCACTCAAGAACTTAATCTCACACCTATATCTAAGACTATTACAAGCTTTGCAAGCACAATACAGAAGTGGGTCACTCTCATAGAGAGGGTTGAAGCTAAAACACATTTTTCACTTAGAGATCTAGCACAAGATGTTGTAGATTAGAAATGTTTCAACTTGTTCTTCATAGCCTTCAAATATTCCTAATAAAGCTCCCAAGAAAACTATTGTGGGCTCCACACAATTAACACACTTCTGGAGCAAGTAGGTTCACTTTACAATTGTCATGAAGGGACAACAAACGAAACCCTTATGAGGTTCCATTCTGAGGAACCTTTCAGATAGGCATTCTGAAGAACCATCAGAATAACCATTTTGATGTTTGTTAAGAATAAATCCATGCTTGATGAATTCTGATGACGAATGTCGAATAGTTCCAAAAACAAATAAAACTAGGAATTTGCATTACAAAATTAACCTAGGTCAAACTCAAAAATATGATTCAATATGGTTCCTACATTCATTCACTTATAAACAGGAAGGGGGGAATTTAATCGAATAAATTGTAGGTGATTATAAAAGAATGCAAAAATACAAAAATAGACATGAAGAAACCAAAAAAAAAAAAAAGAACACAAATCAAGTCTGATAACATCAATCCAATTCACCAAACCAATACAAATTGAATTATCACAGTTACTATGAATGATGTTCAGTGTGAAAGTTCAATCGAATCAATCTCTATATTGTTTGAGATCGCAAATTAGGTTGGAAAATCATCCAAACAATCTTGATTAAATTTTGAAATCAGGAAATGAATCCATAACCTAATCCGTTTTCAATCTTAAACATGACCATAATCATAAAAATCAAAAATAGGATTGAAGAGAAAGATGAGCATTCATAAAGATTAGAAATACTAAACCAGAACTCAAATTCAGTCTTGCTTGGATTGGATCCTTGACTTGATTAATTGTTTAGCCCTCCATGATCATCACCAATGGAAAAACCACGAATTTTTGTGCAAGAAAATGGTATAACAGAAGTGGACAAAGGAAGAAGAATGGAGAACAGTTGAGAGAAAAAAAAAGAGAAAAGAGAAAGCTTGCACAAGAAGTAACTAATTCTATTTTTAAAAAATGAAATAACTAACTAACACTAATATATAGAGTGACTACTTAGAAGGAATGGATGGGCCTTGATTAGGCCCATCTAATCTACCTAACTAAACTAATTACACAAAACACAGCCCAATTATTCAAGTGCAGAGGCTCTAACTTCCAAGCTCAATTTGACCCTCGAAATGGCAGAAATGGCCAAAGCTTATTTCTAACAAAATTAAATATCCCTTTCTCATCTTTCCAAGGATTACTCACAAGCTCCACTTAGAGTTATGTACTATCCTCTAGGCCATGCACAAGGCAGATAGGTCAAGTAAGCACAAAATCTAAAATTTAGTTACATTTCTAAATTAAGCTCAATCTTTTGCCTTAGACCAAAACTGAGTTAAGGTGAGAAAATAAAGGTCAAAGAGATGTCAATTGAGCAAGAATAATGGAAAAATATTAAAATACAAATGATCCATCAAACTCCCCAAACTTTATCTTTTGCACTCCTGGGCAAAACTAAAAGAAAGGTCAAGATAAAGAAATCAAACTAAAAAAAACCACAACAAAAGAAAGGTATAAACAAGGCACACACATTTTTTAATGGATCCTAACAATGCACAAAAATGAGAGAGATGGAAAATGGAAGAATGGTCTCAAGGTAACAAGCAATCCATGACCACATGATCACCAAATACAAAGTGGACAAGTAGTGAAGTCAAAATTAAGAATGTACGATGGTGATAGAAATCTCTCAAGGAACAACACTCAACCTTACCAAATATGTATGAGTTTGTGTTTACACTCAAGCACTACATGTAACTAGCACATCCAAATTTTAATCAGATTCTAATCCATTCAACTTGAAATACACATGCATCAAAAGATCAAAAGGACTTTTATTGGCTTGTATCGTATGGCTTAGGTAAGGATGGATATGAGAAGGATATATAGGGTAAAACTAAGGGAAAAGAGGGGCAATGGGGAGTAAGTCAAAAAGTAAAAAGAGCATTAGAAACAAAGAACAAAGTGGACAACAACAACATTAAAATAACAAGAACTTACAAGAATGAAAATGAACCACAACACATGTTTTCTTTTTCATTCATATTTTTCTTCTCTTTGTTTTCAAATTTTTTTTTCTTTATGATCTTTTTCTTTTGATACCCCCATTTCTATGTTTTATTTTATTGTTTCTATTTTTTATTTTCTTCATATTTTTTCTTTTTGTACTCTTCTCTTTTTTTCATTCATTTTTTCCGTCTCTTTGTTTGTACAAATTTTTTCTTTTTGAACTTTTGCTTTTTATACTCCTATTTTTCTTTTTTCTTTTATTGATTCCATTTTTTCTTTTTGTACTCTTCTCTTTTTTTTTTCAGCAAGTCACGAGAAAATGAAATGATGCAAACAAAGGAACTTTCATAAAATAAAGTACAAATTCCCCACACTTGTTTGAAACCCACTCCCAAAACAATTTCAAGGCCCTTTTTCTCCCTAAAGTTTAGGACAACATGGTTTTCCACTTTTTGGCTTGTAATGAGCTACAAAATGAAAGAAGGGGTTAAATGCTCAAAGAGGGTGACAATGGATATCAATGCAAGTTAGGTTTATTTGGCTAGTGGCTAAAAGAAAGAAGGCCTAAATCATCTCAATCAATGCATGCGCAACAAGGAATGACAACAGAAGCAAGGCTAAACCTAGAGTAATCTAGTCAAAGGGTGAAATCACACATGAAAGAGCATGAATGGAATAATGCAATCCATCAACAAAGTCCCAAAAACTCACAAGGCATCATTCTATCACACATGATCCACCTCAAAATTTCAAAGCCTGCTTATAACTTCCACAATTGCAACAATGGTTCACATCAAGCATGAAACCTCTCAACTAAAAATGATACATATCTCACAATTTATGCAAGTTAGAAATCCTATGAAAAACATGAGAAAGTGACTAAATTCAATAAAAGCATTAGAAAACAGCAGCTGTAAAATCTGTATTATTTTTTTATAATGTAAAAACAGTAAAAGAACAAAACAACAACAAAACAAAAACAACACATGGATACAGAAAAATAGACAGAACAAAATACATCTAAATAGAAACAGAAAATATATATAGACACAAAAATTGAAATAGAATATAGAAATAGAAATAACAACAGAAATAGTAAAATAGAAAATAGAAAATAGAAAACAGATTTTTCTAAACCCTTCCCCCACACTTGAAATGCATATTGTCCTCAATGTGAACATGTAATGAAATGCAAACAAAGAGACAACATATAAAAGAAAAAGGAAGGAAACTCCTCAAGTGTCATCCAAGGCACATCATCACATAAAATTGGCAAGACCAGAGAGAGGTCTGCCACAAATTCCTCATGAAAAAGCTTGAGTTGGAACCATTCACTTAGAAGACTTTGCCTGTAACTTCATTTTTAATATCAATTACACCATGGAAAAAACATTAGTAATAACAAAAGGTCCATTCCATCTAGATCGAAGTTTACTGGAAATAAGCTTGAGGCAAAAGATAAACAAGAGCACTTTTTGGCCAATATGGAACTCCTTCCTAAGAATCCTAGAGTCATGAAACCTCTTCACTTTCTCCTTGTAAATCTTGGAGTTCTCATAGGCTTCTAAGTGGATCTCCTCAAGTTCTTGTAATTGAAGCTTCCTTTCCATACCCACTTCATCAAATGCCATGTTACAACTTTTCACCGCCCAATACGCACAATGCTTAATCTCCACCGAAAGGTGGCTCCCTTGGTCACTGATAATGGCTCTAGGCACACTAAACCCACAAAAAATGTTAGTTCCATAAAATACACAACAACTTTATCATTAGTTCTGGTGGCCTTAGCTTCAACCCACCTGGAAGCATAATCAACAAGTGAGATATATAAAAAACCATGAGAAACAGGAAAATGACCCATGAAATCAATACCCTAAACATAAAAAATCTCAAAAAAATAATGGGTAAATTAGGCATCTCATGCGTATGTGTAATGGTCCCTCTCGCTCTCTGACACTACTCACAGGTGGTGGAAAAATGATGAGCATCTCTGAAAATGGTGGGCCAATAGAACCCATAGTCTAAGATCCTCCTAGCGGTCCATTGAGGACCAAAATGACCACCAGTAGGTGTGACATGATAGAACTGTAGAATAGACTAAATCTCATGATCAGGCATACACCTACGAATCACTTGGTCACTACCAAACCTCCACAAGTCAGGATCATCCCACACATAGTATTTGGCATCACTCTTAAGTTTATCTATTTGAGACCTAGATGCATGCGGTGGAAAAACAACTGCAACAATGAAATTCACAATATTAGCAAACCAAGGTGCAACATGTGATGAATGCAATTGCATCAAATGCTCATCAGGGAAGTTATCCCCAGTAGGGAAGGAGTCAACAGTTCCCTTAATCCTGCTCAAATGACCAGCCACCACATTTTCTGCACCACTCCTATCTTTGATCTCAATATCAAACTCCTAAAGAAGAAGCATCCACCTGATCAATCTAGTTTAGCAACAGACTTTTTCAACAGGTACCTCAAGGTTGCATGGTCAGTATAGACAATAATATGAGAGCAAAGCAAAAAAGATCTGAATTTATCTAGTGCCAAAACAATAGCTAAAATCTCATTTTTGTTGGTGGTGTAGTTGACTTGGGTTGCATCCAGAGTGCCTGAAGCATAAGCAATAACATATGATAGTCTATCAACTCCCTGTGACAAAACAGACCTAAGGGCATGATTAGAGGCATCACACATGAGCTCAAATGGAAGTTCCCAATCTGGTGGCTACATGATGGGAGAAGTGGTAAGCCTCATCGTCAACTCCTCAAATGCCTCTCTACAAGGCTGGTCAAGCCCAAAATCTACATCCTTCTAAAGAAGCTTGGGCAATGGTAGGGCAATCTTGCTAAAATCTTGGATGAATCTCCTATAAAAACGATCATGTCCAAGAAAAGAACATACTTCCCGTACAGAAGCGGAGTAAGGAAGAGAAGTAATAACATCAATCTTTGTCCTTATCGACCTCAATACCCCTACTGTAACACCCTGAGATATTATAAGTTATAAATCGATGTTTAATTGTATTTATTGTGTTATTTGACTATATGATAGACTTGAATGAGTTGAAGTATGCCTTGAACTAGTCATGTGTGAATTTCTTGATGTGGATGTTGAATTATGTGGAGTTTTGTTGAGCAAAGTTGAAATTATGAGATTTTAGATTTTACCAAAACCTAGTTCAGTGAAATCGTGATACCGGATTCGTTAACCGTTGGATCGTATTCAAATTTTTTCTGAATCTCTCTAAGATATATTTCTACAGTCTGACCGTTGGGATTTTGAAAATAATAATTTTGGTCTTCCGCAAAGCGAGAATGGCGCGCTAAGCGCAATTCCAACCAAGGGGAATTGTGCTGAGCGGCCCAAAGCTGTGCTAAGCCCAATTCCAACTGAGGGGAATTGTGCTGAGCGGCCCAAAGCTGCACTAAGCCCAATTCCAACCAAGGGGAATTGCGCTGAGTGGCCCAAAGGTGCGCTAAGGGAGCCCTAGTGCAGAGGGGGTTGTGCTAAGCCTAAATTCTTACACTAAGCGCAAGAAGTGGACTTCAGCTTAGCGTGACAGGCCCGCTAAGTAAAATTTGCAGGTTATAAATACGTCTTCAGCATGAAAAACATGATTTTCACTCTCCTCTTCTCCAAAAACGCACACCTCATTTTTCACCACCCAAGACCATTGGTGGCCGTCGTAAGCCGTCGTTGCTTGCCGTTGGACCCCCACACCAAGAGGAACACTTTAATCGGAGCGGAATCCTTAGAATCCTCCTTGAAGATTCGATGGAGAAAATCCTTCAATCCTCCATTTCATAGTTTCTCTGAGGTAATCTTGACTTCTAAGCCTTCTCCTAGCTAGTTTGAGTTCCTTTGAAAAACCCTAGAGAATGAGACATTGTAAAAGTTATCTTTTTATAACATTGAGGTTATTTTTGTGGCATTCATTGAACCCCGGTCGCATTGGCGTGATCAGAATTTCAAAAAGATGTTTCTTTTCTGTAGAACCCGAAATACCCCTCAGCCCTTTATGTTTTGACAGTGGTATTTGACCCCAAATGTTGCCTTTGACCTTGTTTTTGAAACCTATGCTAAAATTCCTTCATTTTGGCATATAGAGACTTGCGTTTGGACAAACGAGCATGAACGAGAAAGACCTTTGAGTAACACAAAGAGGAACCGACGGAGAGCTCACGATAGGTGAGGGGAGTTATTATAAAATTTACCGTTTTGACACCATAGTTAGGGTTAGGGAACCTAGCTATGAGAATCTGCCTGTCCCTGTTGCATGCTGATTTTCTTTCAAGAAAACTATGGTTTTAACCAATGGGATGTGATACATTTGGTATTGATGTGAATGTTGGTTTTCAAGAAAAACTATGTTTTTAACAAATGGGATGTGATATATCTATTGTTGATGAATAACATTATTGTTTATTAAACTTGTGTTGTTTGAAGACCTGGGGAATGTGAACCTCAGCCATGGAAAATATATTTATATGCGGAATGCGACTTATTATTAATGTTTCTATTGGTGACTTTAATTGATATGTGGTGATGTTGATATTTACGATGATATTGATTTGAGATGACGTTGCTAATGATGATCATGTCAACATGAATTGATGTTATTATTGATGGCTATGTCAATATGGAATGAGGTTGTTGTGGTTATTGGTGATGTCATTGAAATGGAATGTTGGTGATGTTGGAAATGCATTGACAGGTGCATGTTGTGTATGTTCGTGGCGGGGTGCATTGGCCTTGTCGGATGTCCCTTGTGTGGGAAAATAGAGTGGTTAAAGAATCTAAGCATTTTCGAGGGGATGCTTAGGAGCTTTAATTCATCCATGGTCATTGTACTTGATGATGCCCATGTTTCATACCTCATATGACATGGGAAATAGTATAAATTGTGGCAGTATGTACTTTGTACTAGGGGGTGTGTCATCTAGTAGGGAACTCCTTGTGGCCCCAAGGTTGATCACGTAGGGGGGGAGTTACGGTGCACGACTGGGTGGCCTCGACAAATACTGCATGGTTTCCTAAGTGAGGTGTCGTGTAGACACGCTTGGGGCTATTTCCTTGGTATTGGATACGGTATGTACCGTATTGCATCTGAGAGTTGAGGTCAGGTGCATGCATCATTTTGAGCAGTCTTGATTGGATCCATGGATGGATGATGAATAATTGTTGAATGTGTTTGATGAATAATTGTTGAATGTGAGTTGTTGAATAATGAATGTTGTGTAAGCTCATGATGTTTGCTTATGTTTTCTTGCTAAATGTGATTATTTGGTTTTAGCATTGGTTCTTTTTATAATGAACTCACCCTTGCAATTTTGTATCATGTGGTTGATACCTGTGATGATCACGAACCTTGTTCGTGGGAGCAGAATGACAGCAGTAGGGTGCAGGAAGTGAGATTCTGTTGAGGAGCTGCCAAGCCGACGTGATGACGTTGGGATTATTTTGGGAGAGAGTTGTGTTTTGTTAATCAACTCCTCCATAGTTGGTTCATGATTTCTTTTGTTGGATTAAGGATGTAAATCACATATTTAATTATATGTTCAAACTGATTTAATCTTCATTATGTATATGATGTGTACTGAACTACTATATTAATATTCATGTATTCGGTTATACATTGGTGCGTGTTTGGGGACACACACACACACACACACACACACACACACACATATATATATATATATATATATATATATATATATATATATATATATATTTGTGAAATTCAAATTTATTATGATTTTCATAAGCAAGTTTATGGAGTTTTCATAAAAGAAAGAAAAAGAATTTAATTTCTTGAGTTATTAGAGTGATGATATTGTAGCGACGAGGCGGGTCGTTACACCTACTAGAGACCAAATGCCCTAAGACTATACCTTCATGGACCATAAAATGGTATTTTTCAAAGTTAAGAACAAGGTTAGTCTCAATGCATCTGTCAAGAACTCTAGAGAGGCTATCCAAACATGCAACTCTCTAATAAATCAGAAAAGATACTCACCACACACCTTTGGATGGTGTCAAAAGCGTTGCATAGGCCAAATGGCATCCTGGTGTAGGTAAATGTGCTAAATGGACAAGTGAATTTGGTCTTATGCTAGTCCTCTGGATTAATATGAATCTGCATGTAACCTGAAAAACCATCAAGAAAGCAATAATGTGATTTACCTACCAACCTCTCCAGAACCTGATCAATGAATGGGAGAGGAAAATGATCCTTGCGAGTTGTCAAGTTTAGTCTCCTATAATCAATGCAAACTCGCCAAGTGTTGGCCAGTCTAGTCAGGATCAACTCATTATCCTGGTTCCTCACAACAGTGATGCCCAACTTCTTAGGGACCACTTTGACAAGTAAAACCCAAGTGCTATCTAAAATGGGATAAATGATCCCTGTAACTAGTAGTTTCACCACCTCCTTCTTTAGCACATCAAGAATGGTGGGATTCAACCTCCTTTGTGCTTGCCTTATAGGCCTAGAATCATCCTCCAAAAGTATCTGATGCATGCATATGCAAGGATTTATTCTAGGAAGGTCAATAAGTGTCCACCCAATGGCCTTTTCGTGGCCTCTCAAAACACGCAACAACTTATTCTCATGCTCAAGTGAAAGGCTACTTGATATAATGACTGGAAGCTTCTAAGCATCATCTAAATATGCATACTTAAGGTGCAAAGGTAGCGATTTCAGCTCCAAGGAAGGTTGTTGAACGATGGAAGGCAAGGGAAGGTTAACGACTGGTGAAAGAGAACTAGGAGGATCAAACTTGTACCTGCATCACAATCAAAATGAATTACAAAAGAAATCTCAAATACTATAGACAGTAGCAGACTCATCAGAATCATCATAAGTACAATCAAAAGAACTAAGATCAAAGTCATAAAAATCAGAAAGTAAATCCATACAAATATCTACACTATCTACTACATCATCAATGATATCTACAAGGAAAACAGAATGTTCCTCTATCGGATGTCTCATGGCCTCAAAAATGTCGAAATGCACAAAAGCATCACTAAACTCCATGGAAATATTCCCTACATACACATCAATTTTTGTACTGGGTGTCATAAAAAATGGTCTCCCTATGATCAATGTGGACCCATGGCTGGAAGACTCATTCTCCATATCCAAAATGTAAAAATCTACTGGAAAAATCAAATCCTTAACTTGCAACAACACATCTTCAATGATTCCAAGTGGAATCACAACACTCCAGTTGGCTAGATGGATAACAACACCAGTGGGTTTTAAATCACCCAAATGTAATGATTTGTAAACTGATGTCGGCATGACATTAATGAAAGCTCCAAGGTCAAGCATGGTATTTGTGAAAGTGCAATCTCCAATGGTATAAGGGATAGTAAAAGTGTCAGGATCTTTGCACTTATGTGTCGAGGTGGATGGTGGAATGGCAGCAACATCTTTGCTCTGTATAAGTGCAGAAACATTTCTCCCCAACTTCACTTGCTCATTTCCCTTCAGCTTCCTCTTATGAGTACACAAATCCGTCAAGAACTTTGCATACTTTGGAATCTGTTTAATTCCATTCGAGAGGGGAATATGGACTTCCAGGCTCCTCAAAATCTCAAGAAGATCAGAATCAAGCTCCATTTTCTTTGCAGAAATGGATCTAGAAGGAAAAGGTAGAGGGATCTATTTTGGTGCATAATTTGTTTTAGAACTATCATGAATTTTGGCACCAGCATCTGTTGGCTTTGGAAGCTCTTTGCCACTCCTCAAGGTAATAGCACTCACATTCCCTTTTGGATTGATAATTGGTTGTGCAGGAATGTTTCCAGAACCCTGTTGCTGCAATTGATTGACGGTTGTAGCTAACGGTCCAATCCAAGTCTGCAGGTCTTGGAAGGTTGCACTCACATTCTACTAAAATTGAATGTTGTTGGTGGCCATTTGCTTCATCAGCTCTTCCAAGGAAGGTTCAGAACTGCTATTTTGCACAGGTTGTGCAGGTGGAGGTGTAGACTGCTGCAATTGTTGTTGTTGTTGTCTAAAAGGAAGAGCTTGATATTTGCTGGTGGAAGGTTGAAACTGTCATTGTTTGAATGGATGCTATTATGTGTGGTGTTGCTACTGTTGTGGACCAGGACCATACCTCAAGTTCAGATGATATCTCCAACCAGAATTGTAGGTGTTGGAGTAAGGATTATATTTATGGTGTTGAGGTCTGAATGGTTGTCCAGGTTGCATGGCAGAATTATCAGCAACTTGTTTTGCTTCCTGGAGTGTGGAATGTAACGCCTTGAAATTTCGCTAACTATAAATCGATGTTTAAATGTATTTCTCCTGTTATTTGATTATGTGATTGACTTGGATGAGTTAAGGTAATGTGTGAATTAGTCGTGTGTGATTTGCTTGATATGGATGTTGAATTATGTGGAGTTTTATTGACTTAAGTCGAAATTATGAGATTTCAAGTTTTACCTAAACATGTTCTGGTAAAACCGCGATCCTGATTTCGTTAACCGTTGGATTGACTTCAAATTTGGAATGTAGGTTTATAACCCACATCTTCAAGTTTTACCAAAACCTGTTCTAGTACAACCGCGAGAAGCGTGTTAAGCACAATTCCAACCCGAGAAGGAATTGCGTTGAGCGTAAATTGTCACGCTTAGCGCAATAGGAATTGCATTCGGCATGAATTTTTGCACTTAAAACAAATCCTAACCCGAGAAAGGTTTACGCTTAGCGCGAAAAGTCACACATAGCGCCAAAAGTGCATTCTCACTTAGCGAGATGAGCTCTGTTGGATGATTAGGAGCACAACATATACCACACAACCTTGGTTGATTTGCTACCATCACATTCAACTATTGACCAATGGCTAGTTGCCTCACAGGGATGTCAACTATGTAAGTTTATTCTCCGGACTCTAATTGTCAGCAACAATAGAAATAGAAACTTCACTTGCATCAGTTCTAGATGGTGTAGCAACTCTAGTACCAAATTGCTGATAATTTGCTACCATGTTGGAAATCAATTATCTGGCAGCAATAGGAGTCTTGTCCATTAAAGCACCTCCACTAGCTGTATCAATCATACTTTTTTCCATTAATATCAGCCCTCCATAGAAATACTGGATTAACAATTGCTCATTGGTTTGATGGTGAGGACAGGAAGCACACAACTTGTTGAATCTCCCCCAGTAGTCATATAATGTCTCTCTAGGTTGCTACCTTATGCCACAAATTTCTTTTCGGATGGATGTTGTTCTAGATGCAAGGAAGAACTTCTCTAAGAATCTTCTCTTCGTATTAGTCCAAGTGTTGATAGTATCTGGTTGAAGGTACAACCAGTCCTTAACCATACCATCCAAAGAGAATGGAAATGCCTTCATCTTCACATAATCTTCATGAATGTCATGTGGTCGCATGGTAGAACACATTACAGGAAACTCCTTCAAATGCTTGTATGGATCTTCACCTCCAAGACCATGAAACTTTGGCATCTCAAGATATTGAATACACCAAAGTTGGTACACAACATCTGGTGTAGCCAATTCCTTAAGAGTTTGGTTGTTATCAACCATTATATCAACACTATTTTTTTAAGAATAATAAAAATAGGCTTAGGAACAGAATCAGAAATATAGCCAACAATGAATTTGTATGCACTACACTACTATCCAAAACTACACTATCATGCACAGCTACACTTCTACTCCAATTATTTCTACTCAACCTATGAAATATGTTATCTATCTCAAAATCATATGGATGCAAGTCACCTGATTTGGACCTAGTCATGCTCAGATAAGCTCATCAATGACAACACAAACAGAAATACAGACAACTACACTACACAAAACATTATTCACAGTATATGCTGAAATGATACAAAAAATGGAAATCTGCCTCAAATTTTTTTTAAGAAATTCCAAAACACCATGATAAATGTCTAAAAATCATTTTTAATTTTTGGTGATTTTTTAAAATCGTAAAAATAGAAAAGGAATTCCAAAAGTGGTCTAGATTAATGAATTTGGCCAAAATGACCCCCAATGCCCATTCCCTTACAAGGGCACCTTGATATATGAATTTTTTCGACATTATGACAAAGTTTCAGCCTATTCTGAGATAGTTTCCTATGAAATGACCAAATTGCCCCTATCGGTAAAGCTCATAGTTAGAGGTAGAATTTGGCAACTTTAACCCAAAGGGGTGATTTTTTCTTAGAATAAGGGATAAACTTTGGACACCAAGTTACACAAACAAACTCCACAGGATAGTTCACTTTTGTGACACCAAATACACTACACAATGCACACACTACTCTCTACACTACTACTCTATTTTCACTACACTACTCCTCTATTTTACACTCTACTACTACTCTATTATGCTGCTACACCGATTCTATATAACAATACTAACAAGACCAATGTAATATGCCAAATAGTTATTGAATGCAAAGTGCA
The DNA here is from genome assembly GCF_004193775.1 of Glycine soja. Taxonomy (NCBI): domain Eukaryota; kingdom Viridiplantae; phylum Streptophyta; class Magnoliopsida; order Fabales; family Fabaceae; genus Glycine; species Glycine soja. Next base: position 20,732,592 of record NC_041011.1, read on the forward strand.
CAATATGATTAGAACCTTATGCATAACATGCAGAACAGAACATGCACAACATGCAGAAATGTATATTAATTTTTCTTTTTCCAATAGAAAGATGAAAAGCTATACTACTCTGCTATTGTCAGTTATGAGTGAATCAAGGTTGGCACATAATGAATCATATCCCCAACAATGACGCCAGTTTTGATAACGAATGTTGAATCGTTCCAAAAACAAATAAAACTAGGAATCTGCAGTAAAAAATTAACCTAGATCGAAGTTAGCAATATGATTCAATATGGTTCATAAATTCATTCACTTATAATAGAAAGGGGGAATTTCATCAAATAAATTGTAGGCGATTGTAAAAGAATGCGAAAATACAAAAATAGAGTTGAAGAAACAGAATGAAACAAAAATAGAACACAAATCAAGTTTGATAACATTAATCAAATTCACCAAACCAATGCAAATCAAATGGTCATAGTTATTATGAATGATGTTCTATGTGAAAGTTCAGTCAAATGCATTAGAGAAAGTTCAATCCAATCAATCTCTAAATTATTTGATATCGCAAATTAGGATGGAAAATCATCCAAACAATCTGTGATTAAATTTCACAATTAGGAAATGAATCCATAATCTAATCCATTTTCAATCCTAAACATAATCATACTCATAAAAATAAAAATAAAAAATAGGATTGAAGAGAAAGATGAACATTCACAAAGATTAAAAATACTAAACCAGAACTCAAATTCACCTTTGCTTGGAGTGGATCCTTGGATTGATTAATTGTTTAGTCCTCCATAATAATCACCATTTCAAAAGCCATGAACCTTTGTGCAAGAAAATGGTAGAACAGAAGTGGAAAGAGGAGGAAGAATGGAGAACAGTTGACAGAAAAAGGGAGAAAAGAGAAATTTTGCACAATAAGTAACTAATTCTATTTTTTACAAAATTAAGTAACTAAATAACTAAATAAAACTAATATATAGAGTGACTACTCAAAAGGAATGGATGGACCTTGATTAGGCCCATCTAACCTACCTAATTAAACTAATTACACAAAACAAAGCCCAAACTTGTAGCCCAATTTGATGGAAGCTTGCTTGTGTAGCTTCTATGGAGGTTGGATCTTTGAGCTTCAATGAGGTCCTTTAATGGTCGTTTTCCACCATGGAGATGCAGCAAAAGACAAAGGAGAAGAGGTGAGAGGAGGCGCCATCCACTAGGGAATAAGCCTGGAAGAAGGAGCTTCACCACCAAGATGAGCCTTGGATAAGAAGCTTGGAGAGGATGCTTCAATGGAGAAAAAGAAAGAGGGAGAGAAAGAGAGAGGGGGGAGCACGAAATTGAAGGAAGAAAAAAAAGGGAGAGAAGTTGAACTTTGAGTTGTGTCTCACAAGACTCTCATTCATCAAAGTTACAACAAGTGTTACACATGCTTCTATTTATAGACTAGGTAGCTTCCTTGAGAAGCTTTCTTGAGAAAACTTCCTTGAGAAGCTTCTTTGAGAAAACTTCCTTGAGAAGCTAGAGCTTAGCTACACACACCCCTCTCATAACTAAGCTCACCTCCTTGAGAAGCTTCCTTAAGAAGATTCCTAAAGAAGCTAGAGCTTAGCTACACACACCTCTCTAATAGCTAAGCTCACCTCCTTGAGACGAGAAGCTAGAGCTTAGCTACACACCCCCTATAATAGCTAAGCTCACCCCCATGAAAAAATACATGAAAATACAAAAAATTCCCTAATACAAAGACTACTCAAAATGCCTCGAAATACAAGGCTAAAACCCTATATTACTAGAATGGCCAAACGAAGGAAAAACCTATTATAATATTTACAAAGATAAGCGGGCTCATACTTAGCCCATGGGCTCGAAATCTACCCTAAGGCTCATAAGAACCCTAGGGCCTTCCCATGGATCTCTGACCCAATCTACTTGGAGTCTTCTATCCAATGCCCTTGTGGGGTAGGATTGCATCATTCCCTCCACCTTGGAAAGGATTTTACCTCAAATCTTGAGGTTCTTCATACTTTGGGCTCCTTCCCTCAACACCTGTAAAAAGAACAAAAACATATGTATTAGTGGTGTTTGGTATGTTGAAGTAAGGTAAGGTCTGAAAACCCATTTCCTAGGCGTCTTCCCATGAAGGAACATGGTTCCTCACCAACTCAATGAGCGGTGCTACAAGTATAGAAATATATGGGACAAACCTTTTGTAAAAGTTTTTTAAGTCATGGAAGCCCCAAATTTTTCTTATACATGGTGGAGTGGGCCACTCAGGAATGACATTCATTCTCTTAGGGTTCATGGGAACCCCTTGATCACTATATGAAAAATTAAGAAAAGTAATGCAATAAAACATACATTTTTCTGTATTTTCATGTTGATTATTCCTACCAAAAAGTATGACAAACCTAAGGTTTCCCATATGAGTACCTAAGTTTGTATTAAAACAAAAAATAAGAACAAACCTACCTAATGAGTCCCTATGTACACACACCATGAAGATGTTAGGTGTACGAGTGATTTTACAAAAGAGGGTTCAAAACATTCATCATACCACATATTTTAGGGACTTGGCGCCTAATAATACCTATTTTGGGAACCAACAAAGCATAAGGATTTAAGCTCTTGTGAACCAAACCCTCATCAAACAACTTCTTTACTTAAGGAATAAACTCAAGCCCAAGAGGTGTGGCAATGCTTGCAAGTGTCTTTTTACAAAAGAGAAAATGTGGAGGTTGTCTAAGAGGGAAAGATTCTTTAATGTTTGTCTTTATTGTAAAATGAGTTTCCTTCTTAGCTAAACTCTTGGAGGAGACACTTACCTCCTTACACTTCTCTTTAACCACTAATGGTTGTCCTTCTTCTTGGGGGTAGATTTCTTCACTAGATTCTTCCCCTTTTGCTTCTTCACTTTCAGAAGAGGAAGGTGAAGTAGTAGCCTCATCTTGGCTACTATAAATGTCTTGGCCCCTCATAATCATGGTTTTGGTGGTGGGGCATTGAGAAGTAATGTGTCCTCTTCCAAGACATTTAAACAACTTCATAGAACTAGTTTTCTCTTGCATACTAGCCTTAGGGGCTTGCTTTTCTATTGTATTCCCCTTATCATCTTTGGGCTTAGAAGGTGTCACCCCTAAGATGCCTTGACCTTGGTCTTTCATTGGATAAGAGTGAGAGCCATAAGATTATGAAGTAGACTTCTTTTTAAGTTGTTGCTCTACCCTTATTTCCCAATCTAAGTTAGCCTCTACATTGTCCTTCCCATGGAAGTATGAGAGGTTAATGTTAGCCTCTGGAGGCTTTCTTTCCTTTTCTCTTCTATGGGAGTGAGGTCTAAGATGTGACATATGCCTTCCTTCATAATAGTCACGAAGTTCTTCACTTAGGCTCTTGCAAGAGTTATAACTACTATAGGAGGCATGTTTTTCTCTTTTCATTTCTTTCATTATTTTTCTTCTTTCTTCCTCTCTTATTTTCTTTCTTTCATCTTGACTTATTTCTTCCACTCTCTTTTTTCCTTTTTCTTTTCTCTCTTGTTTTTCTTTCCATAACTTGAGGGAACTCAACTCATCTAAGATTCTAGATAAAGGGTCTTTATGACTAGTACCCTCGCCATTAACACTAGATGAATGATGACTCATGTTGGTTCCTAAGTTGTGGTTCTTTCTTGTTGGAGGTTTGAAAACAAAATGTAAAAGAAACTATGGTTGAAACTAGCCAAAATAAACACTAAAAGAGGTGTGAAAGATAAGGTAAGAAAACTAATTGGTATAAGGAAAGCTATCTAGGCGGTTTGACAATGGAAGGTAAAGGAAATAAGCTATGAAAGTAAGCAAGAAAAGTAAACTAGGTGAATCCTAAGGGTGTTTGAATGACCACATTCAAGGTTCCCAACAAAACACTCACTATCCTAAGGAAAAATTGCCTAAAATTATTACACACAAATGGAAGTTTGGTAACCTATTGGAGGCTCCCAACACACTTCCAATGAAAGGCCTTTTTGTTACAAAACTTGAAAGCAATGAAGGTAATTAAATTGCAAATTACAAAATTACAGAACGATCCTTAATTTTGGTGGTTGTTCTCTCTTTGGTGATTCACTCAATTTGGAGTGCTTCTTAGTCCAATAGCTCTTAAGGTGGTTGGCCCCTTGCTTCTTGACTCAAATTCTTCAAGGGATGGCACCAATCCTCATTCCAATTTCCTATATGGCAACCCACAAACAAGGAAACAAAGAGACAAGCAATAACCAAAGACCAAAAGAAATGAAATGAAATATAAACCAATGGAGTTTTAACAAGACAATTTTTCAAGAATTATTCAACAATTAAAGCAATGAAAAGGACATAGAAGCAAGCTAGGACTCAGAGAAACTTAGAATGGCTCCAGAGTAGAGTAAAAAAACTGGAAAAAAAAAGACTCCAAAAACCTCTAGCTTTGGCACTTGTTTTCACAGTAATTTTCAATTGAAATTTCAGAACTAAGATTGGTATAACATAGGCACCAATTATAGAATAAATTTTGAGCCAAAACAACAAGCACACTTCCCTTTCACCTTTTTTTTTTTCTGGATACTGATTTTCCTGCAAACTTGTGTGATTTTCGTATTTTTTTCCTCTTATCCAAATCCCTTTTTTCTTTTTTTCTAACTTTTTTCCAGATGTCTAGAAAATTCAGTAAAAATTTCATCTCAAAATTCGAAGTAACCAATTCTCAGTAATTTTTACAACTTTGTATGTCCAAGCTGCCAGCACCAGCGATTTTTTCTTAAGCATGTTTTATTGATTGCTTTGGGCTTACTTTCAACCTTCCTATGTATGTTGAACTCACTAGGATTGTTTACCACAGTTTTAGAAGTTCAATATTCACTTAGGATCAACATTTCAGCCAGCAATTCAATCACCAAAACTCAAATTCACAATAGACACAATCATAAGGAAACCTAAAAGTTCAAGAAAAGGTTCACAATCAAAGACTCTCTAAGAATTTTGCATGAAGATGTTAAGGACTAATTAACATGAAAGATTTGACTCAAATCAAATAATAGGATAAAATAATTTCATACAATCATGAACAAATGAGTTAGACAAAGAAACAAGAAAATAAAATTCAGCACAACATAAGAAATCTTATGTGACAAGTTTCATGACTAGACATGACTTCTATGACAAAACTGCAATAGGTGAACAAGTCACTCTAGATTTTTGAGGTTTTCTTCTACTTTAATATTTTTGTAAGAATTTTATGGTTTAGGTTTCAGCCACAAAAAATAACAAGACAAAACTCAAACGAACCTAAACACAATTCATGGTTCAAGAACAAGAACAAGAAATTTGAACCATAGAAAATCAAATCTAGCTTCTATAGCAAGTTTAATCGGTAGAAATTCTAAAGAATCATGTTAACAACATTTAGCACAAGACATGTGAGGAGATACATGGAGAAAAAATGAAGAAACAACAATGGAAGAGAAGGTAAAGCCAAAAATTAATGGAGGTTTAAGGAGCACCAACTTGAAGCTCTTGTGTTCTGATTACCACTTGATGGAAGCTTGCTTGTGGAGCTTCTATGGAGGCTGGATCTTTGAGCTTCAATGAGGTCCTTTAATGGTGGTTTTCCACCATGGATATGCAGCGGAAGACAAAGGAGAAGAGGTGAGAGGAGGCGCCATCCACTAGGGAATAAGCCATGGAAGAAGGAGCTTCACCACCAAGATTAGCCTTGGATAAGAAGCTTGGAGAGGATGCTTCAATGGAGGAAAAGAAAGAGGGAGAGAAAGAGAGAGGGGGGAGCACGAAATTGAAGGAAGAAAAAAAAGGGAGAGAAGTTGAACTTTGAGTTGTGTCTCACAAGACTCTCATTCATCAAAGTTACAACAAGTGTTACACATGCTTCTATTTATAGACTAGGTAGCTTCCTTCAGAAGCTTTCTTAAGAAAACTTCCATGAGAAGCTTCTTTGAGAAAAACTCCTTAAGAAGCTAGAGCTTAGCTACACACACCCATTGATGCAATCCTACCCCGCAAGGGTATTGGATAGAAGACTCCAAGTAGATTGGGCCAGAGATGCAAGACAAGGCCCTAGGGTTCTTATGAGTCTTAGGGTAGATTTTGGGCCCATGGGCTAAGTACGAGCCCACTTATCTTTGTAAATATTAGATTAAGGTTTCATTATTTTTGGGCCTTGTATTTAGGGCTCCATAATGTAGGTAGGGTACCTTAGAAATATAGGATTTTTCAGCCCTTGTATTTTAGGGCACCTAGACTAGTTTTTGTATTAGGGGTAGTTTTGTAATTTCACATGCACTGAGTGAATATTTGATGTGTCTGGTTGGAAATAAATTTAATTGAATTGGTAGAAGCCCAATCCAATTAAATTTTAGAGGGGGAGGTGAGCATTTGCTTACTACACCTCATTGCCACATCATATAGTCACACTTTGTGCATGTCCTTCATGCTTTACATGCCTCATGACACCTAAGCACACTTAGTGGAGAATCTTGGAATTGATCTTGGATTAGTGGGCTGAACCATAACTAAAATTCACTAATCATAATTAGTGAAATTTTGGCTCCAAAGTTTGGCTCCACAATTTCAATTCAAATTTCACTTGTATTGAAACTAAAAATAAGAACAAACCTACCTAATGAGTCTCTATGTACACAAATCATGAAGTTGTTGGGTGGACGAGTGATTTCACAAAAGAGGGTTGAACCACTCAAAACATTCATCAAATCACCTATTTTAGGGATTTGGTGCCTAATAATACCTATTTTGGGCACCAACAAAGCACAAGGATTTAAGCTCTTGCAAACCAAACCCTCATCCAACAACTCCTTTACTAGAGGAATAAACTCAAGCCCAAGAGGTGTGGCAATGCTAACAAGTGTCTTTTTATAAAGGAGAAAATGTGGAGGTTGTCTAAGAAGGGAAATTTCTTTAATATTTGTCTCTATTTCAAAATGTCTTTCCTTCTTAGCTAACCTCTTGGAGGAGACACTTACCTCTTTACACTTCTCCTTAACCATTAAAGGTTTTCCTTCTTCTTGGGGGTATATTTCTTCACTAGATTCTTCCCTTTTTGCTTCTTCACTTTCACTAGAGGAAGGTGAAGTAGTAGCCTCATATTGGCTACTATAAATGTCTTGGCTCCTCATAATCATGGTTTTCTTGGTGGGGTATTGAGATGTGATGTGTCCTCTTCCAAGACATTTAAAGCACTTTATAGAGCTAGTCTTTTCTTGCATACTAGCCTTAGGGGGTTGCTTTTCTATTTTCTTCCCCTTATCATCATTGGGCTTAGAAGGTGCTTCCCCTAAGATGCCTAGACCTTGGTCTTTCTTTGGATAAGAATGAGAGCCATAAGATTTTAAAGTAAACTTTCTTTTAAGTTTTTGCTCCACTCTTATACAAAGTTGGACTAGCTCATCTAGGTCCCTATATGGAAGGAGTTCAACCTTGTCCCTCACTTCCATATTAAGCCCAGTAAGGAACCTAGCTATGCTTGTTCTTTCGTCCTCCCTAAGTCCAACTCTTAAAAGGAGTAGTTCCATTTGTTGTCTATATTCTTCAACACTCATACTCCCTTGTCTAAGCCCTTGGAGCTTGTCCATAAGCTCTCTTTCATAGTAGGAGGGAATGTGTTTCTTCCTAAGGGCACTCTTAAGATCATTCCAATACTCTACTGGAGGATCCCCATGAATTCTTCATTCCCTAACAAGGGAAGTCCACCAATAGAGGGCATACCCTTGAAAGCTAAGGGTAGCCAATGGAACTTTTCTCTCTTCGCTAATATGATGGCAAGCAAAGAGTTGTTCAACTTTCATTTCCCAATCTAAGTAAGCCTCAACATTATCTTTTCCATGGAAATATGGGAGGCTAATGTTAACCTCTTAAGGCCTTCTATCCTTTTCTCTTCTTTGGGAGTGATGTTTAGTATGTGAACTATGACGCCCTCTATAATAGTCACTAAGTTCTTCACTTAAACTCTTGCAAGAGTCATGACTACTATAGGAGGCATGTTTTTCTCTTTTCATTTCTTTCATTATTTTTCTTCTTTCTTCCTCTCTTATTTTCTCTCTTTCATCTTGACTTATTTCTTCCACTCTTTTTTTACCTTTTTCTTTTCTCTCTTGTTTTTCTTTCCACAACTTAAGGGATCTCAACTCATCTAATATCTTATACAAGGGATCCTTAGGAGTAGAACCCTCACCATTAACACTAGATGAAGAATGAAGACTCATGTTGGTTCCTAAGTTATGGTTCTTTCTTGTTGGGGGTTTGAAAAAAAGGTAAAAGAAACTATGGTTGAAACTAGCCAAAATAAACACTAAAAGAGGTGTGAAAGATAAGGTAAAAACTAATTGGTAAAAGGCAAGCTATCTAGGCGGTTTGACAATGGAGGGTAAAGGAAATAAGCTATGAAAGTAAGCAAGAAATTAAAGTGCAAGAAATGCAAACTAGGCGGATCCTAAGAGTGTTTGGATGACCTCATTTAAGGTTCCCAAAAAAACACTCAGTATCCTAAGGGAAAATTGCCTAAAATTATTACACACAAAAGGAAGTAGGGTGACCTAGCGGAGGCTCCCAACTTACTTCCAATGAAAGGCCTTTTTGTTACAAAATTTGAAAGCAAAGCAAATTGCCAATTACAAAATTACAAAGAAAAAAGTCCTCAATTGTGGTGGCTATTCTCTCTTTAGTGTTTCACTCAATTTGGAGTGCTTCTTAGTCCAATAGCTCTTAAGGTGGTTGGCCTCTTGATTCTTGACTCAAATTCTTCAAGATATGGCACCAATCCTCCATTCCAATTCCCTATATGGCAACTCACAAGCAAGAAAACAAAGAGACAAGCAATAACCATAGACTAAAAAAAATGAAATCAAATCTAAACCAAAAGAGTTTTAACAAGACAAATTTCCAAGGATTATTCAACAATTAAAGCAATGAAAAGCACAAAAAAGCAAGCTAGGACTCAAAGAGAAACCTAGAATGGCTCTAGAGTAGAGTAAAAACTATAAAAAAAGACTCAACAAAACCTCTAGTTTTGGCACTTGTTTTCACAATAATTTTCAATTGAAATTTCAGAACTAGGATTGGTATAAAATAGGAACCAATTATAGAACAAATTTTGAGCCAAAACAACAAGCACACTTCCCTTTCACTTTTTTCTTCTTTTCTGGACACTGATTTTTCTTCCAACTTGTATGATTTTTCTTATTTTTTCCTTTAATTAAAATCGCTTGGTTCTTTTTTTATAATTTCGGTCCAGATGTCTAGAAAATTCAGTAAAAGTTTCAGCTCAAAAACCATAGTGACCAATTCCCAGTAATTTATACAATTTTGTATGTTCAAGCTGTCAGAACCAGCGATTTCAACCTAGAAATCAAGAGTAGTGTTTATGTTGCTTAAGGCTTGGATACTTACAATTTGTGTTTGCTTATGCTCAATTATCTTGAATAACACAATTCAAGAGAGCTTAAGACTTATTTGATTCACAAATCCAGCCACAACTCAGCACCACAACTCAACTTCATCATAGGCATCATGTAGGAATCTTAGAAAACAAAAAAAGAGTTCAACAACAAGACTACTTCTAGGAATTGATTTAGAACATGTTATGAACTAAATAACATGCATGAATTAGACTCAAAATTCAAAATATAGGCTAAGAATGATAAGAATACATGAACAAATGTATCTAGAATTCAATAAACAAAATAAAAATTCAACACAAACATAGAACGTAATGTGACAATTACTATGACTAAACATGACTCTAAGACAACATGGATTAAGTGATTTACACTTAGACTTTTGTGTTTTTTTTCTAATCAATATTTTGAAAGAAAATTTAGATCTAAAGGTTCATCACAAGAATATTATGAATGAAAAATGATAGAACCTAAAATCAACACAAAAAACATGATTCAAGAGTAGATCTACAAAATTTGAACCATAGAAATGCAAGAACAAGTGTAGATTTAAGATTTAATCGGTTTATTTTTTTGAATCTACTCTAAGCAGAACCAAACCACAAGACAATGGAGGATATACAAGGAGAATAAGATGAAGAACAAGGAATTAAAGAGAATTCACCGAACAAAAAGATAGAGGAAGCAAAAGAACATCACCTAGATGAAGATGCTCTTGATACCACATGATGTAAGCTACATTGGAGCTTGTAGGCCTAGGATCTTCTTCATCAATGGATTCCTTTGCTTCTTGGAAGATGAATGGCAGCGGAATGAAGAAAGGAAGAGAGAGAGGAGACGCCACTTCAAGGAGAAGATGAGTCTAGAAGAAGCTCACTACCATAGGAGGCCATGGATAAGAGCTTGGAGGAAGAAGGAGATGAATGAAGGGAGAGGAAGAGAAGAGCACGAAATTTTGTGCTCTAAATGAGCTTCGAAATTTGAAGTTTAATATTCAAATGATCAAAGTTGAAAAAAATGCACACACATGACCTCTATTTATAGCCTAAGGGTCACAAAAATTGGAGGGAAATTTGAATTTCAATTCAAATTTCACTTGAATTTGAAATTGAATTTGTGGAGCCAAAATTTCACTAATTATGATTAGTGAATTTTAGTTATGGTTCAGCCCTCTAATCCAAGATCAATTCCAAGATTCTCCACTAAGTGTGCTTAGGTGTCATGAGGCATGTAAAGCATGAAGGACATGCACAAAGTGTGACTATATGATGTGGCAATGGGGTGTAGTAAGCAAATGCTCACCTCCCCCTCTAAAATTTAATTGGATTGGGCTTCTACCAATTCAATTAAATTTATTTCCAACCAGACACATCAAATATTCACTTAGTGCATGTGAAATTACAAAACTACCCCTAATACAAAAACTAGTCTAGGTGCCCTAAAATACAAGGGCTGAAAAATCCTATATTTCTAAGGTACCCTACCTACATTATGGAGCCCTAAATACAAGGCCCAAAAATAATGAAACCTTAATCTAATATTTACAAAGATAAGTGGGCTCGTACTTAGCCCATAGGCCCAAAATCTACCCTAAGACTCATAAGAACCCTAGGGTCTTGTCTTGCATCTCTGGCCCAATCTACTTGGAGTCTTCTATCCAATACCCTTGCGGGGTAGGATTGCATCACCCATCTAAAAACTAAGCTCACCTCCTTGAGAAGCTTCCTTGAGAAGCTAAAGCTTAGCTACACACACCCATCTAAAAACTAAGCTCACCTCCTTGACAAAATACATGAAAATACAAAAAAAAAAAAGTCCCTACTACAAAGACTACTCAAAATGCCCTGAAATACAAGGCTAAAATCCTATACTACTAGAATGGCCAAAATACAAGGCCCAAAAGAAGGAAAAACCTATTCTAATATTTACAAAAAAGAGTGGATCCAACCTTGACCCATGGGCTCAAAAATCTACCCTAAGGTTCATGAGAACCCTAGGGCATTCTTTAGTAGCTCTAGCCCAATCCTCTTGTAGTCTTCTATCCAATACCCTTGGGGGGTAGGATGGCATCACAATTATTCAAGTGCAGAGGCTCTAACTTCTAAGCTCAATTTGACCCTCAAAATGGCGGAATTGGCCAAAGCTTCTTTCTAACAAAATTGAAGATCTTTTCCTCAGCTTTCTAGGGAATACTCACACTTTCCATTTGTTGTTTTTTAGTGTCCTCTAGGCCCTGCACAAGGAAGATAGGTCAAGTAAGCAGAAAATCTGAAATTTAGCTACAATTCTCAATTAAGTTCAATCATTTGCGTTAGACCAAAACTGATTTAAGGTGAGAAAAATAAAGGTCAGATAAATTTCAATTGAGCTAAAAAGAATATAAAAATATTAAACTACAAATGCTCCATCAAATTCCTTTGATGAAGTTTAGATACATATTCCATGCTGGAGTAATACAACTTCGTCATCCTTAACATGTCTTCATAACTTTAAGCATTTTGAAGTTGATTTACTTCAGAAAGACTTATTCAAAATTGTGTTGTTGGTGTGTTAGTGGTCTATCCAAGGTCAGACTGAGTAGTGTTATTCAGTCCTTTGTTCTGATGCTTATCATTAGTGTTTCTCATGGACAGTTTCATCAATCAGCAATCTTGCATCTTCTTGTGCAGTTAGTTCTTACTTTCTGATGTGCCTTCAGTGATTGTGGCAACATATGGAAAGTGAAAAACTGTTAGACTTTAGTCTTTTGATATTGTTAAAGTGATTCATTTTGAGTCTTCCTGAATCATTCTGATGTTCAGAAAATTAGAGTCAAGGTCTGCATCATTCTAAGGTAAACTCTGGATAGTTTCATTTTGAAACAAGATGTTCTTCATGTAGGCTTTGATGAACCTTTTATGTAAGACCTTGTTATTCAGTATCTTGTCAAGGACTAAGTACTCAAAGGAATGCAAACTTCATCATTCTGATGGGCTTCAAGAATTCTTCTGAGTTCTCAACATTGTAGTTGTTCTCTGAACCTTTATGAGAATCATTCAAAGTACCTCAGAATGAAATAACATATATGTTTCTTAAGGGATAAACACTAAAACACTTAAGCTGAATGTTAGCCAACACTTAAACCCATCATCCTTTCAATTCGCATTGCTAATGGTTTGTCATAATTAAAACCAAGGACATGGATTCAATAACTACAACTTAGACTAGGAACACTTTCCTATATATGGAGATCTTGAAAATAAATAATAAACACCACAACATTATGTTCAAAACAAGTAGTTGAATGTGCCTCTTGAAGTTTTGAAACGACTTCCCCATTTGAGTGTTGTGTTGTCTAAGATAAAAATCTTGGATCTTAATTGTGCTTAGAAGGATCAACCCATTTGGCATTCTAAAATGGATGGTATTTTAATGCTTAAGGTTGTGTGCAAGTTTGTCTTTGAGCTTGGTCATAAGTTTATTTGGACTAAGCTAGTTTGGTCAAGGTCTATTCCTCCATCTCGTGGGTTTATTCTTTGGTGTATGATTCACAACAGGATGCCCATGGATGAAATCCTTTGGACCCATGGTTATGTTGTGGTTTCGATGTCTAGTTTGTGTGGTTCAGTAGAAGAAACTTCCTATCATTTGTTTCTTCGATGTAGCTTTGTTAACAATCTTTCGATGAGGCTTCAAAAATATTGTCAACATTAGTCTTGACAATGTTGAATCCACATCCCTGATTTTAATTATGACAAACCATTAGCAATGCAAATTGAAAGGGTGATGGAAGCAAGTGATGGCTAGCAATTTGGTTAAGTGTTTCAGTGATTATTACTTTTAGAAGTAGAGACGTTCTCTTATTCTGATGAGCTCAGAATGATGCTTAGAAAGGTTCAAAGAATTTTTGTCAGAGTTAAGAACTCAGAATAATTCTTGAAGCTCCTCGGAATGATGAGCATGCTTCCCTTTGAGTACTTAGTCTTTAGCAAAATATTGAGCAACAAGGCCTTATATAGAAGATTCATTAAAGACTACATGTAGAGCATCATAGTTCAGAATGAAGCCATGCAGAGTCATCATCAGAATGATGAAGATCAAGACTCAGAGTCTCATAACATTAAAATAGTTAGAAAGACTCATAATGCACCACTTAGACAAAATAACAAGACTGTTATCTAAACAATTCTTCACTTTGCCACAATCATTGTGGGAACCTCAAAAAGGAAGAATTGCATGTATCAAAAGATGCATAATTGTTGAAAGACAAAGTTGTCCATGAAAACACTAATGAGAAGCATTAGATTGAAGGACTGAAGAAAGTAACTCAGTCTAAACCATGGACAATAACACTAACACACCAGCAACTAGCTTTTACAAAAAAGTCTCTCTGAATTTGTCTAAACTTCATAATGCATGAATCTATGAAGAAGTGTTAAGAAGAGATGAAGTCACACTACATCAGAATGAAATACCAATTTGAACTTCATCAAGTATATTCAATACATCATGAACCTAGTTTCAACAAACATCAGAATGACTATTATGAAGGTTTTTCAAAATGCTCCTCAAAATGGTTCCTCATAATGGTTTTGACAGTTGTTACATCATGAGTACTGGAAAGACACCTACTTGCTCTAAAAGTGTGCCAATTGTGTGGAGCCCACTCTAATGGTGTGCTTGGGAGCTTTTTAAGGAAATTTTGAAAGATATGAAGAACCAAGTTGAAGCACTCCATTTCAACCACATCTTGAACAAAATCTTTGTGAGAAATTTGTGTTTTAGCACCAACCTTCTATGCAAGAGTGACCTACTTTTCTATTATGCCCAATAACTTGTCATAGTCTTAGTTAGAAGTGTGAAACCATATTCTTGAGTGGAATCCATGTTGTGAGGATAATTTTTTTTCTCTATGCAATAGAATCAAACCCATTTTCTATAAAACCCAAAAGTATCTAGTAAGAGTGAAATCCAATGGTGTAGTTGGTCTAGCAAATGCTAGGTTTTATGTCTAGTGGGGAACTAACAAGGTTGTGAAATCCAATGGTTGTGAACTAGTTGTGTTAGTGTAAATCTCATCTTCAAGGATGGAATTGGACGTAACCCAAGGTTAGGGTGAACCAATATAAAAATATTTGTGCACTCTTCATCTCTATCTCTTTCATTCTGCTTTGCATATATCTGAAATATGGTTTTAATTAAGAGCACTAAATTTGTTATTCTACAGCATAAACTACAACATGAACAATCTAGTTTTGATCAAAAGGTTCTTATTAAAATACCCATCTTTGAAATAAAAATGTTTATCTCTAAAAGAACTATTTTTTCATAATTGTTGCATTTTCATTCTAAGCAACTTGAATTTCTATAATGAGATGAGAACAATTTTTTAAGTTGTAGTTGTTCTTTTCGAATAATAACCATAAATCTTTTAGATTTTCAAAGGAACATAATTTTTTTTCAAAACCACTTATTCAACCCCCCTTCATGGTATTTTTGTCACTTCAGACAAAACCTCTTGCCTTTTGGTATTGATTTCATTGGGAAGTTCTGGTAGTAGTCAAGTAAAAGGATGTCCTTGTCTTCGTTTTGATTCAAGTTTTTTTGGGTCACTACGTGGTGTAGGAATAGTGTGCGATTTCATAATGTGTTCATTAAATTTCGTCAAGTTGTTTCTACGGTGATTTTAGTTGTTTCATTGACAAGTTTTTTTTATCTAAATCTAGGGCTCCTAAGGTTGTGGTCATTAGACAAGTAAATTAGTTCTCTCCAACTTTGGTGTTATTAAATGTAACACAAATGGGACATCAAGAGGTCATCCAGGCCATGTAGATAGCAATGGTATTTTTAGAGATAGTTCTGGTGGTTTTAAGGGTAGTTTTGCGGTTTACACTGATGTCAAAACAACCCTTCATGCTGAATTGCTTGTTGTTATGGAGGCTATTGAGATATATTTTAAAAAAGGTTGGTTGTGATTTTGGTTGGAGTGTGACTCCAAGTTACTTCCAAAGGCTTTTGGCAATGTCAACATTATTCCTTAGGAGTATAAAAGCAAATTGAAAAGTTGTATTAGCATAAGCTCTCAAATGCATTTTCAAGCTACTCATATCTTTAAGAAAGGGAATCAATGCACCGACAAATTAGCTAATCATGAAGTTCAACAAAGAAGAGATTTTATCTAGTGGGACTGATCGAGGCCGTACCCGAATCAAATAAACATTAAAATGCAGTAACTAGGAAGTGATCCTAGGTCATTTCCCAACGAGCAATGACTAACCAAATGTTCATAATATGCTTCGTTATAACAGTAACAGTAACGATTGGGGGGCGGTTTGTTTTGTGAATTAAAGAACAAGCGAACTGGAATACGAAATTAATAGTATTAAAAACGTGTTGTTTCCTCTGATTCAGAAGCCATTCTCTTGTCCTAGGTTATGAAGAATTTGTCCCTAATAGTTAACCACTTAATCCAATTCTATGTTAATTGACTAAGTGAAATTCAACTTAGGGTTGTCAATACGTGATTAGGCAACACATATACCAATTAACCCTTCGTTCATTAAGCATGAACGTAAGTTAAGCTCAGAGGCAATTAATCAAACACGAAGCGTGCATAGATTAACATTAACGAATGTGGGTTAATTGGTGAAGGGAAAACTGCCAAGAAGCTACATTATAAACAGAACCTCGAAGAGAGTTAAGCTTCGTCCTCAGAAGGAAACAACATCAGAAATTTAGCCTTCCATAATTTCAACAAAAGCAGAAAACGTAAATGAAACTAGAAGCAAAAACGTAAATGAAACTAAAGGCATAAAACATAAATGAAAGCAGAAGAAGGAACAAGAAACGAAATTGCAATAAGAAGCAGAAAATTGGAAAATGCCTTAACGTGAACAGTAATCCAAAGCTAAAAATGTAAAACCCTAAAACCCTATGCTCTGAATAATCGAAAATCCCCCTTACACGAATCCCAAGGTTGCTATTTATAAGGATCACTCAGAGTCACTAGGCCCTATTACATTATTCTTGCCCAAAATGAAATAAACAATGAACATCATAAAAATAAAATTGCAATCTCCTAATTAGAAATTAACTAAGGTAAACGTTGCTTTATTTTCCCTCTTTAAGTCCAAAAGCAAAATCCGGATTAAGCTCAATGCTTCATTAATTCCTGAAATTAGATTAAAAACATCAAATTAGCTGAATGAGCTCAAATAATAAAACTGTCTAATTAATTTGACAATTAAGACTAATCAGTAATTAAAATGGTGCACAAAGGTTTAAGAAATAGGAGAAAATAATGGCACATCAGGGACTCCCTTTCATAGTTTATTTTCTATTCTTTCTTTCACATTCATTATGGATTGCCATCTTTTTGCTTTAGTTGATATTTTTCATATGGGTTTTGGTATGATGTCCCCCCATGTTTTTATTTGTGAATTTGTTTGTTTTTCTTATTTTTTTTAATAAAAAGTGATGTGTTGCTAATGAATGATAGTTGGAGGAGTGCCAACATTGTTGGGATGTTTTCATTCTTTTGTAAGGCTTAGCATGTTGCAACCTTTATGTATAAAAAAAGCCAAGAGTAAAATAATAGATTCTCTTTAGATGATCTAATTTTTTAGAATTTACTAAGGTTCGCAGATAATCAATTATCCACTAAGATAATCGATTATTTGACCCTAAAGCAAAATGTGAGTTTGCATAGTTAATCGATTAAGTTAGAAATATTTTTTTTTTATTCTTATGATTCTCAGGTGATGACATGAACAAAATAATCATTTATATATCCTTATTAAATAATCAATTATTTTTGTTTGAGATTTATAAAAACAAAATTTTTAAAGACTCTTGTATGTGACCCTGATTTTTCTTATTACACTTAGAATTTTCATAGCTTTGTCACAGGATCATGATGAGATGTTGAAATAGCATAGGAAGTGCTTCATTTTCATATATTTCATAGGTTAGGTGAATTCTTTCCTATTATGTTACATTTAGGTTTCTTCTTGAGTGGGTGATCGAGGTCATACCCAAATCAAATAAACATTAAAAATGCAGTATCTAGGAAGTGATCCTAGGTCGTCTCCCAACGAGCAATGGTCAACCAACGTTCATAATAGATAGTGATAAAACAGTAACGAATTGGGGGGGGGTTGTTTGTTTTTGTAATTTAAACAGCAAGCAAATTTTTATTAGAAAATAATAGAATTAAAACATGTTGTTTCCCCTTGATTCACAAGCAAGTCTCTTATCCTAGGTTACGATGATTTATCCCTAACTAGTTCAACCACTTAATCCAACCCTAAATTAAATTACTAAGCGAAAATTAACATAAGGTTTTCATTATGTGATTAAGCAACACATACACCAATTAATCATGAACGAAACTGATCATTAAGCATGAACCTAAATTAAGCGCAGAGACAATTAATCAAGCACTAAGCATGCATGGATTAATGGAAACAAATACAGAGTAATTGGTGAAGAGGAAAAAACTTATCAGTATTCAATAGTAATAACAAAACCTCAAAGAAAGTTGTGCTTGATCCTCAAGAGAAAACAACGCTGGAGACTTAGCCTTCCATTAATCAGCAGAAAACGAAATTGTAGATTGAAGCAGAACATAGACCACAGACTCTTGCAACAGGTGCAAATTTATGATTCATGGCAAGCTGAGTTACTAGGTTGACCAAGGCATCAAGTTTTCCCTCAAGCTTTTTATTTTCAGTAGATGAAGATGAATTTGTGGCCACCTCATGGCCTCCTCTAAGGACAATAGCATCATTTCTTGCATTGAATTGTTGGGAGTTGGAAGCCATCTTCTCAATCAAATTCCTAGCCTCAGCAGGGGTCATATCACCAAGAGCTCCACCACTGGCAGCATCAATCATACTCCTCTCCATGTTGCTAAGTCCCTCATAGAAATATTGAAGAAGGAGTTGCTCAGAAATCTGGTGGTGAGGACAGCTTGCACACAATTTCTTGAATCTTTCCCAGTACTCATACAAGCTCTCTCCACTAAGTTGCCTGATGCCTGAAATGTCTTTTCTGATGGCAGTGGTCCTAGATGCAGGGAAGAATTTCTCCAAGAACACCCTCTTAAGGTCATCCCAACTGAAAATGGACCTGGGAGCAAGGTAGTATAGCCAATCTTTTGCCACTCCCTCCGGAGAATAAGTGTCGCAACCTACCCTTTTGCGGGCAAGCGAGGCGAGGCTCTCGGGTGCATCTTCCGAAGGAGGAAAATGCGCGAAGTCGCCACCAATGTTTACTTGTGGAAAACGTCGGAAAAACCGAAGGAAACCGGTCATGAAGAATATTCTAGATTCAGGAGTTGTATTTACGTTTGAGGAAGGTATTAGCACCTCTCACGTTTGTCCCAAAGGACAAAAGCCTTAATTTTAGAATTGTGTGAAATTGTGTATTTAAACCTTTTATTTCTTTTTTATTTTTGAGGTCAACAAAACCGGGGGCTCTTGCTCCTACATACCCTCCATCGAAAAGGAAATCAGACCTACATAGTTCTTTCTTAAGAATGAATCAAGCAATTCTTTTTACTCGGAAGGTGGTCCTTTTAAGGCGTTGGACCTTAAAATGATCCATTTTTACTTGGTGAGAAAAACTGAGGTATCGAACCTTAAAATCCTTTTTAGTAATTTTTGGCGGACGAGCTTGACTTTGCGAGTTGATTTTAGCCTTACTTTCAGTTTAGTTATTAGTCAATTCAATTAAGAAAGAGAAATCCCAAAGAGAAACGTCCGATTGATTTTTTTTTCTTTATTTTACTAAAAGATATTTTTCGGTTATTATATTATTATTTTACCTCTTTTTGGTTTCCAATGTGGTTACAGCACAACCGAACGGTCAGATTTCATTTTAACAGAAATTAACGGATATTACAAATCAAATGATCGGTGGAAATTTATTTTATTTTTTGATTAGGCGAGAAAATGACTTAAATAAATGACTGAAGCACGTCAAAAAGGGGTACGGAAAGTAAACAAAATGAAAATAAAAACACGCAAAACAAGTGGGGACCACCACGGGTACATAGAATGAATTGAAAAGTTCGATTTCGGAAACTTACCGGTTGAAAACCGAAGAACGACGAAGAACGAACGACGAACGGCGAAGAACGGTTAAAAATCATCGCGAAATCACCCACGAAAACGTTACGGAAGCACCCCGGCTTCGATTTTCTTCACGGACACAATTTTCCTCACTAATTTTAAGTGATTACGAAATGCCAAGAAGGTTGAACCCTTTCCTTCTTCACTCCTCCCTCTATTTATAGGAAAATAGGGGAGGAGCTTGCCACCCAGCTCGCTCAGGCGAGCTCAGCTCGCCCAGGCGAGCCAGGTTGCTTCCTCCAGAAGCAACCGCCTTCTGGAGGAAGAATCTGGAAGGCCCAAGTGGGCCTGATTGCTATTTGCACCTCCCCTTTTTTTACTAAATACACCCTCTTTGCTTTTTTTGGTGATTCTTTTTCCGTAACGTTACGAAACTTTACGAATTTCGTAACGACACTTGTTTTCTTTCTGTAAGGTTACGGAACCTTACGGATCATGTAATTATTGTCTTTTTTAGCTTTCGGAATGCTACGAAAACTCACGAATTGCGTAACAACACTTCCTTTTGATTTCCGGCATGTTACGGATTTTCACGGATTGCGTAACAATGCTTCCTTTTGATTTTCGGCATGTCTCGGAACTTCACGTATTGTGCAACAAAGGGTGCCAAGTACCTCGAAGCGGTCAACCAAAGGTTGCATGCCGTCAAACAATGGTACCTAGACGAAATTAGGGTATGCCAATAAGGAAAAGCCTTTAAAAAGATATGATCTTCTTGGACATCAGGAGGCTTCATGGTGGAACAAACAATATGGAACTCCTTAAGATGCTTATGAGAATCTTCACCTGTAAGACCATGAAACTTGGGCAGCAAATGTATTAGTCTTGTAACACCCTGATATATATATATATATATATATATATATATATATATATATATATATATATATATCAGTAATTATGTTTGATGTTTGATTATATTTGTTGTGTTATTTTATTCGTAATTATTTTCAAGGAGGTGAGTTTAGTTATTAGAAGGGTGTTAGTAGTTAAAGCGTTAGCTTCTCAAAGAAGCCTCTTGAGAAAACTTCTCAAAGAAGCCACGAGGAAGCTTCTTGAGGAAGCCTCTTAATGAAGCTTCTTGAGGAAGCCTCTTAATGAAGCTTCTTGAGGAAGCTACATGAAGCTGCCTCGGTAAAAACACTGCCCAGCCTTCGTTAACCGTTGGATCTTCTCGAAATTTGGTCCGCAGCTTCACAAGATACTTGTCCACAATCTGATCATTGTGATCTTTGAGAAGATGTCTAGAGTGTGTGTGAAGCTTCCGTTCCAGAGAGTATTTCTCATTTGAGCGTTTCAGCCTTTGCTTTCGTGTAGCTTAGGAAAAACGCCATTCCTTCTCCTTTCTTTCTTCCAAAGCCATTTCTAACGTCCCAAGCACTTTCTTCATCACCCATAGCCACCATTAGCCACCACAAACCGCCGTTGTTCTCCGTTGAAACCCTACACCGAGAGGAACCCTTCAACCAAAGCGGAATTTTCCAACTTGGCTCACAGTTTCGGTAGAGAACGAAATCCTAATCTGACCTTTCATTTTCCTTTGAGGTAACCATGATTCTATGTCTTTTCCTTGCTAGTTTCATCTTGTCTTTGCATCTTTTCTGACTTTGGAACCACCATTGCATGTTTTACGCTTCCTTTGTAAAACCCGAAATTCTCTCAGCTCTTTCATGTAGTGACGTGGGTGTTTGACCCAGAGCATTGTGGTTAGCTTTGTTTATGAAAATCCATATTAAGTCTCCTTCGTTTTGGCATGGTAGAGGCTTGCGTGGAACCGAAGAGCAGAGAAGAAAACGGAATCTTCAAGTGATGTGACGAGGAACCCGCAGGGTAGCTCACGATAGGTGAGGGGAGTTTATTATAAAATTTACCATTTTAACACCATAGCTAGGGTTAGGGAACCTAGCTATGAGGATATCTGCATGTCCCTGTTGTCATCATCAAAAAGGGGGAGATTGTAGAAGCAAGCTTCATGATGTTGAATCAAGATTGATTCAAGGAGTTTTGATGATAACAAAGATGATGACAAAAAGCCCAAGAGAATGAGTTCAAGATTAAATCAAGAATACTTCAAGAATCAAGAGGAAATTTGATTTCAAGATTCAAGAATCAAGTTTCAAGATTTATGTTTCAAGAATCAAGAATCAAGAATAATCAAGTTGAAGATTCAAGAATCAAGAAAAGGCTCAATCAAGATAAGTACAAAAAAGTTTTTCAAAATATTGAGTAGCACATGAAGTTTTCACAAAACCTTTTACCAAAGAGTTTTTACTCTCTGGTAATCGATTACCAGTTTACTGTAATCGATTACCTATAGCAAAGATTGTTTTCAAAAAGCTTTCAACTAAATTTACAATGTTCCAATTGATTTCAAAATGGTATAATCGATTACAATGATTTGGTAATCGATTACCAGTGTGTTTGAACGTTGAAATTCAGATTTAAATGTGAAGAGTCACATCCTTTCAGAAAAATGCTTTGTGTAATCGATTACAATGATTTGGTAATCGATTACCAGTGATAAGTTTTGAACAAAAATCAAAAGATGTAACTCTTCCAATGGTTTTCAATTTTTTCTAAAGGTTATAACTCTTCTAATGGTTTTCTTGACCAGACTTGAAGAGTCTATAAAAGCAAGACCTTAACTTGCATTTTACAGACAATTGATTACAATCTTTTACATCCTTTAAATCTCTTTGAACATCCTCTTGAATTTCTTCTTCTTCTTCCTTTGCAAAAGCTTTCTTAAGTTTTCTGGTTTTCCAAAAACCTTGAAAACAAAACTTATGCTATTCATCTTTTTAATTCCCTTCTTCCTTTGCCAAAATGAATTCACCAAGGACTAACCACCTGAATTCTTTTTGTGTCTCTCTTCTCCCTTTTCCAAAGGAACAAAGGACTAACCGCCTGAATTCTTTTGTGCCTCCCTTCTCCCTTGTCAAAGAATTCAAAACGACACAATCTGAGAATTCTTTTGATTCTTCCCTTTCCCATAAACAAAAGATTTCAAAGGACTAACCGCCTGAGAATTCTTTTGTTTCCCCATTCACAAAGTTTCAAAGGACTAACTGCCTGAGATCTTTGTCTTAACACATTGGAGGGTACATCCTTTGTGGTACAAGTAGAGGATACATCTACTTGGGTTGTTGTGACTGAGAACAAGAGAGGGTACATCTCTTGTGGATCAGTTCTAGTGGAGGGTACATCCACTAGGTTGTTCAAAGAGAACAAGGGAGGGTACATCCCTTGTGGATCTTTGCTTGTAAATGAATTTACAAGGTTGAAAAGAAATCTCAAGGACCACAGGTCGCTTGGGGACTGGATGTAGGCACGGGTTGTTGCCGAACCAGTATAAAACTCTTGTGTTTGTCTTCTTCTTCCCTACTCTTTTAATTTCCGCTGTGCACTTTAATTATTGTTTTTACTTTTGGTAATATTAAGAAGGATAGATTTTTATTTAGTAAATGTTCGTTAATAATTAATTCAACCCCCCCCCCTCTTAATTATTCCGAGGCCACTTGATCCAACAAGTGGTATCAGAGCAGGTATCTTGTAGAAAGTTTAACAACTTCAAGATTCATGGCCTCTTCAAATTCTTTGTTTCCTGAAGGAAATTCCATCCATAGGCCACCAATCTTCAATGGTGAGGGTTACCACTATTGGAAAACCCGTATGCAGATTTTCATTGAAGCCATAGATTTAAACATTTGGGAAGCAATAGAAATAGGACCATACATACCCACTACAGTAGTTGTAAGCACAAGCACCACAACACCACAACCTAGAGATAAATGGACAGAAGAAGATAGGAGAAGAATCCAGTATGATCTTAAAGCCAAAAATATTATTACTTCAGCCCTAGGAATAGATGAGTATTTTAGAGTGTCAAACTGCACAAATGCCAAGGAGATGTGGGATACTCTCCAACTTACACATGAAGGAACCACTGATGTAAAAAGATCTAGAGTAAATACACTTACACATGAATATGAATTGTTTAGGATGAACCCTAATGAAAACATTTATAGCATGCAGAAAAGATTTACACATATAGTTAACCATCTTGCCTCTTTAGGAAAAATCTTCCCTAATGAAGATTTAATTAATAAAGTTTTAAGATGCTTAAGTAGGGAATGACAGCCCAAGGTAACTGCTATTTCTAAAAGTAAAGATCTCTCTTCTATGTCTCTTGCTACTTTGTTTGGAAAATTGCAAGAACATGAAATGGAACTCCAACGTCTTAATCAAAATGAAGAAACCGACAAAAAGAAGAGAAGTATAGCACTTAAAGCCTCATCATCAATACAAGAAAAAAATGAAGAAGAAGATTCAGATGATGAAGAAGACTTCTCACTCTTTGTGAAGAAGTTCCAGAAATTTGTCAAGAGAAGAAGAAGAGAGAGACGTCAAAACTTTAACAATGGAAGAAGATCACAAGAAGACTCTCAAGTTCTTAGATGTTACAAATGCAACCAACTTGGCCACATCAAAGCAAATTGTCCTTCAAATGAAGAATGGCCTGAGAAAAGTGATAAGAAAAGGTATGATGAAAGAAGAACCAAGAAGGCCTACATTGCATGGGATGACAATGATTCATCCGATGGCTCAGAAAAGGAAATTAATCTTCTAACCAAGGATTATGAGAGTGATGAGAAAATTTCTCAAGAAGGTTAAAAAAAGAGCAAAAGTATGACTTTCATCTTCAAAAATCTAGACATCTTTAATCATGAAAAAGGTAACATCAAAACCATTCTCTTTTTGAAATTTTATTTAGGTTGATATTTCTCTTTCAATTAATTTGATTATGATGACTAACAAATTTTTATTTGTTTGACTTGATTAATTGAAATTGTGAGTATATGGTTAAATGGTCTTGATTGAGTTATTTTTTAAAAGCATGAAGTCTACTTTTAAGTATTTTGATAATGTCTATTATTATTATTCTTCAATACTTGTGTTGATTGTTTTGATATAATTTCATGTCTACATGATTTTTAATTATGCATGATTTTGAATATGTATTACTTGATTAAGATTCATTCATAATGTATTTTTAATATATATATTTTCTTTAAGAAAGTATTTTGATACTCATTCAAATCCCTTTTTCTCCTAAAAATCAATCAGCTTTTATCTTTTGGCTAAAATGCTCTCTGGTAATCGATTACCATAGTAGTGTAATCGATTATAGGCAGTTATTTTTTGCTAATATGCTCTCTGGTAATCGATTACCATATTAGTATAATCAATTACCACGCATCCCTGCACCTATATATACAAATTTCAAAATCAGAAATCTGCAACCTCTCTTATTTTCGAAAACCCTCGTTCCCTATTCTCTCTTCTGCCATATCTCACTCATTTCTTGTCCAAATCACTCCCCACAAAGCCCAAACTTCATATTTTTTCATTCTCTTTCATTTGAACTGATTGAAATTTCAAAAAATCTCTTCTAATGGCAGAACCATCAAAGAAGCGAAAGGGTTCTTCAAGTCGGAGTCAACGGCATTCCAAGACTCAGGAAACGCCGATTCCTTCCTCTATTCCCTCTGCCTCATTGTTTTCATCCGAAGAACAGTGGATACGGTACACAAATCTCTTTTCTTCTTGTTCTATTGTTGATCCAAAATTCATTGATATGGATTTCTTTTCAAATGAGAGTTTTGAATGCATTCAGGCATTTGAAAACTCCAATCTTATTCCTTTCATGTCTTTAAAATTTCCTTTTTACTCTGATTTAATCAAAGTCTTCTATTCAAACCTTGAAATCCAAGAAGGCACCTTAATTTCTGAAGTTTATGGGATTAAAATGGTCATTGACCAATCCCTATTCTCTGATTTAACCCATTTATCCAGTGAAGGTGTACCATTTGAAGGTACACTGATTGGTGATTGGAAATATGAATTTTTTGTGCATGATGCCCGTCGGTTGGTTTGCACCAACCAAGCAGATATGATCGAAAGGCTTCTTGCCGATTCATTGGCTTTTGAGAGTCGCATCCTTCATTACCTTATTGTTCGTATCTTGCTTCCAAGATCTTCAAACCTTGCACAGGTTTCTGAAGAAGATCTTATTGTTATGTGGGATTTTCATAAAGGTCGAAAAATTGATTGGGGCACACTTAGTCCGATATCGCATGCATAAGGCATTGCAATTAAATGCTCCATTGCCATATCCACATCTAGTCACCCTCTTCCTTCAACACTTTAGCATCCCTCTTGATTCTGAACCTTATGTTCCAATCAAGAGATCCTTTCTAATAGGCGTGGTTGTCATTGCATCCTTTGGTTATCAAAATGAGCATGATGGCTCTTGGGTGAAAAAGGGTGCTCGACCTATTGATGAAGAAGGACATGGTGGAGAAGATTCTTCTCTTCTTCAAAAGATTTTGGATAGGTTCGATGGTCTTCAAACCTTTGTTGGTGAAAGGTTTGATACTTTGGAATTACAAGTGGACATGCGCTTCAATGAGATGGAGTCAAGAATCACCAAGGTCGAAGAAGATGTTTCTTATATTCGTACAAGCTTTGATCTACCACCATCGCTGCCACCATCATCTAAGTTTTCTATTATTTTTAATATTACTAGTACTTTGTTTTCTAGTCGTGTATTTGGCTATATTATGACATTTTGGATAATTTAGTATTTCTTTATTTGCATGGTTTGATTGAACAATTATGAATTATGTTATATGACTATGTGGTTTTTATATTTGATCTATTCATGTTTCTTGCTTCATGATTGGTTTATATTCTTCAATGTATGTCTTGTGAATGATTAATAGTATATGATTGTCATATACTTGTTACGCACTTGGGCTTTTTGTTGATGCCAAAGGGGGAGAGAAATAGGAATTAAATCAAGAACTCACATAAGTAATTAACTTAATTTCAAGTGAAGCATAAATTAAAAAACAAAGGGGGAGAATGGAAAATTAAGTGAGTGATCGACTAGGAAAAAGTGTGTGTATGTGTTTCTTGATTTCAGAGTTGTCATCATCAAAAAGGGGGAGATTGTAGAAGCAAGCTTCATGATGTTGAATCAAGATTGATTCAAGGAGTTTTGATGATAACAAAGATGATGACAAAAAGCCCAAGAGAATGAGTTCAAGATTGAATCAAGAACACTTCAAGAATCAAGAGGAAATTTGATTTCAAGATTCAAGAATCAAGTTTCAAGATTTAAGTTTCAAGAATCAAGAATCAAGAATAATCAAGTTGAAGATTCAAGAATCAAGAAAAGACTCAATCAAGATAAGTACTAAAAAGTTTTTCAAAACATTGAGTAGCACATGAATTTTTCACAAAACCTTTTACGAAAGTGTTTTTACTCTCTTGTAATCGATTACTAGTTTATTGTAATCGATTACCAATAGCAAAGATTGTTTTCAAAAAGCTTTCAACTGAATTTACAACGTTTCAATTGATTTCAAAATGGTGTAATCAATTACAATGATTTGGTAATCGATTACCAGTGTGTTTGAACGTTGAAATTTAAATTTAAATGTGAAGAGTCACATCCTTTCACAAAAAAGCTTCGTGTAATCGATTACAATGATTTGGTAATCGATTACCAGTGATAAGTTTTGAACAAAAATCAAAAGATGTAACTCTTCCAATGGTTTTCATGTTTTTCTAAAGGTTATAACTCTTCTAATGGTTTTCTTGACCAGACATGAAGAGTCTATAAGAGCAAGTCCTTAACTTGCATTTTTAAGACAACTGATTACAATCTTTTACATCCTTTGAATCTCTTTGAACATCCTCTTGAATTTCTTCTTCTTCTTCCTTTGCCAAAAGCTTTCTAAAGTTTTCTGGTTTTCCAAACCTTGAAAACAAAAGTGTGCTATTCATCTTTTTCATTCCCTTCTCCCTTTGCCAAAAAGAATTCACCAAGGACTAACCGCCTGAATTCTTTTTGTGTCTCTCTTCTCCCTTTTCCAAAAGAACGAAGGACTAACCGCCTGAATTCTTTTGTGCCTCCCTTCTCCCTTATCAAAGAATTCAAAACGACACAGTCTGAGAATTCTTTTTATTCTTCCCTTTCCTATAAACAAAAGATTTCAAAGGACTAACCGCCTGAGAATTATTTTGTTTCCCCATTCACAAAGTTTCAAAGGACTAACCGCCTGAGAACTTTGTCTTAACACATTGGAGGGTACATCCTTTGTGGTACAAGTAGAGGGTACATCTACGTGGGTTGTTGTGACTGAGAACAAGAGATGGTACATCTCTTATGGATCAGTTCTAGTGGAGGATGCATCCACTAGGTTGTTCAAAGAGAACAAGGGAGGGTACATCCCTTGTGGATCTTTGCTTGTAAAGGAATTTACAATGTTGAAAAGAAATCTCAAGGACCGCAGGTCGCTTGGGGACTGGATGTAGGCACGGGTTATTGCCGAACCAGTATAAAACTCTTGTGTGTTTGTCTTCTTCTTCCCTACACTACAACAAATCTGTTAAATAATGGAGGTTATTTTGCAGAGGTTTTAGAAACCTCCTTAATTTATTAAAAACTACAAATTTTTGTGCTTAATTTTTGGAGGTTTATAACCTTTTCTAATTAAATATTATTTTTCCACTCTTTTCTCTTTAAAATAAAATAAATCATGTTTTTTCCCAGCAAAAAAAAATTCCCTCTCAAAAAAATCACAAAATCCCAATAGACCTAAAATTTCCTAGTTTTCTCTGAAGGTTACAAGAGGCCTGCTCTATCCCATTCACTTGATTATTTGAATTAGTTTGTATCAGATCTCCGATCCGTCTTTTCATACCATCTGTTTCTGCAAGTGAAGTACTCAAGGGAGCCTGACAATCCAACTAAGTGTAGGTTTCATTCACAGTTTTCTTTTTTACTTTTTGATATCGATACTTATTATTCGCTAAAATGACGGCATTTGTGGTCTCTTTCAATCTAAGGCCCCCATTTTTTTTCTTATCGTTTTTCATATGCAGCTTGCAAGGCTAGAGGCGCCGACCTTAGGGTTCATTTTAAGGTGAGTACTGTTTGTTGCTTTGGTTTTGGTTATTCTCTGTTTAATTATTTTTTGGAATAACGATCCCAATAATGTATAACCAATTGTGGATTACTCACATCAATGTTATAATTTCTTTTTGCATATACTTTGTTTCGTAACTCGAGTATGGTTTGATTGATTGTTAGAATCATAGATACATGAAAGTATGCCTAATAGATACCGCTTAATAGAAACACTTCAGGGACAGCATCCCCATTTGAATGGCTTTTTTGTTTGTTCTATTTTTAAGATTTTTTTTATTAGTTACTTAGATAACTTGTTCTGGGAAATCACAAATCCTGAAAAGAAAAAGACTATAGAGATTTTTTAGTAATCTCACCAGATTGACTTGAGAAAAAATATCTAAAAGTTGATTTTTTTTTCTGAAGCTAATCCAAATGAACTAATTGTCATCCTCTTCATTATATTTTCCCTTAACTGTATTAATTTTACTTGAGGTTGTCCCTTTTTCTCTAGTTTAATTTAATTTGGATTGTGTGGGAAAACCTTTTATAAAACAAAAATGAAGAGGAATAAACCTGATGAAAAAAGCAGGGGCATGTTTCCTGTGTGAGCAGGCCTCTCGTAACCTTCAGGGATATAATAACTTACAGAAAGCAAGCATGCAAAAAGTGAATACCTTACAGAAAATGGGTTTTCATAAAAGTGAATACCATCAAGAAGAAGGATTCTTGGGTTCTTCAAAATTGCCCTTACAATTGCAATTCTTTGCTTTTGCCCACCAGAAAGTTGAGTCCCATTCTGGCCTGCCATTGTCTCAAGGCCCTACAAACAGAATAAAACACACTAACTAACTTGATAAAAGAAAGAAACCTGAAGCAATAGTTGCTAACGTAAGGTAAGAGTTTGGATTTTGGAATTAAACACTTGAGGCAGCTTGTCAATGAACTTTTTAGCATTGGCAAGTTTTATTGCCTTTGTAACCTCCTCATTAGTTGCACCTTCTTTTCCATAGGCTATGTTTTCTCTGATACTAGTTGCAAATAGGACAGGTTCTTGACTAACGAGCCCAATTTGTTCTCTTATCCATCTAACTTGAAAATTCTTCAAATTCACACCATCTATGAGTACTTCTCCAGCACCAGGATCATAGAATCTTTCCAATAAACTGACCACAGTAGACTTTCCGCTTCCACTTTGGCCCACTAAAGCAGCAGTTGTGCCACTTGGAACATACAATGAGAATCCGGAAAAGATCTGAACATCAGGCCTTGTAGGGTATCTGAAGTGAACATTCTTGAGTTCAATATATCCCTTTATGTCTTCCAAGACAACACCATTTGTGTCATAAGCATCAATTTTTGGCTTTCGTGCAATTGTCTCAAACATCTTATAAATTGTTGCTTGGCCTGCTGCAAATGCATTTAGGCTTGGGGATGTTTGACCAAGTGACCTATGAATGTTAGAAAGATTAATCAAGTTACAGTACTTCATTAGAAACGTTAGACAAAGTGGTTAATTTGCTTTTTCTTTTTTGGCTATTAAGGTCATATATATATATATATATATATATATATATATATATATATATATATATATATATATATAATACTAACTTGTCGTATATAATACTAACTTAATTTCCTTTTTTTTAAAGCTTGTAGCTGAAGTTCTTGAGAGGTGCTGAAATTGGTTAGGCAATAGCAAAAGACACATTCCCCTGCCTTCATTTACTGGAAGTTCAAAGGTACTTCATCTCTCTCTTATTTTGATTAAACATTGTAATCTTTATTTTTATGTGTTTACAACGTACATTACATTTTCATGATAGTATTTTTATGTTACGACCTCTACTAGTTAGCTAACAAGTGTAATTTATTATAATTTTTTGTAATTCATTTTTTTTGTTGGTTCCATTGGTTTTTATTCTAAATACCTATTCTTATTTTATAACATATATGGTAGTAGTTGTAACATAAAAGTTGGTATTGAATCTTAGATTATGCTTCTTCCCCCACCAATTATTCTTTTTAGTTAGAAAAAATATTATAGTTTTTCTTCTTAATTTATATTATAATTTTGTGGGGGAATTACTTTTTTTTAATACAAATTATACTATGTTATATTATCATAGTGTGATAAATTATTTTAATAAAATTGTTTAGGTATCTTTTGTAATGGATAAGTCATGGATTTCAAAGGCCCGAAACTCAATTGATTACTCCATTGGTTTGAGTAAATTCTTAGATTTTGCTTTTAAGAATGGAGCTGTAGGAGAAACGATTCGGTGTCCATGTCCAAAATGTGGATTTATGAAATGGCAAACTAGAGACATAGTTGAAGATCACTTGCTATATAAACCATTTCCTCAAAACTATGTTATATGGGATCTTCATGGTGAAAAGCAAGCATTAGAATCTTCTCAAGTGGAAGATGTTTTCCAAGATAGTGGTGTTCAACCTCAAAACCCAATGGAAATGATGATCAATGACGCATTTGAACAATATAGGCAACATGACCCTAATGTAGGTGCATCACAACCATTAAATGAAGATGAAATAGTAAATGATGAACCAAGAGAAGATCATAATGGCTTTTATGAGCTTCTAAACGATGGGAGCCAAACATTGTATGAAGGAAGCAAGTACACAAAACTAGAATTTATAATCAAATTATATCATATAAAAGTTTTGTGTGGATTAAGCGATAAGGCAATGACTATATGTATTGTGATGAATGATATTGTTGTGTTTGTTAGATTTATGCTGTTTGAAGACCTGTGAGTGTGAATCTCAGGCATGAATATATATATATATATGTGTGTGTGTGTGTGTGTGTGTGTGTGTGTGTGTGTGTGTGTGTGTGTGTGTGTGTGTGTGTGTGTGTGTGTGTGTGTGTGAAATGCGATTTGTTGTTGATATCGCTATTGAGGATTTTTAATTGATATGTGATGATAATGATAATTATGATGATATTTATTTGAGATGACATTGTTAATAAAGACCATGTCAACATGATTGTTATTATTGATGAATATGTGAATATGAAATGAGGTTGTTGTTGTTGTTGATAACGTCATTGAGACGAGATGATATTTATGTTGAGAATGACATGGAAATGGAATGCTGATTGATGTTGGAAATGCATTGGCATGTGCATGTTGTGTATGTTCGTGGGGGGCACTGTGCACTGACCTTCCAGGATCTTTGGCACTAGCTTTTGGCCATGATCATACGTCGTATGGAGTGTATGTCATGGGGGGTAGAGTGCACTGACCTTGTCGGATGGCCCAGACGTGGGTAACTAGCGTGGTTAGAGAATCTAAGCATTTCTGAGGAGATGCTTAGGCGCTTTAATTGGTCCATGGTCTTTGGCACTTACTTTTGGCCGTGATCATAGCTCATATGACACATGAAATAAAGTAACTGTGGCCAAGTGTACTTTGTACTAAGGGGGCTTGTCACCTGGTAGGGAACACCTTTGGGCTCCCAGGCTGATCACCTATGGGAAGGGGGCTGTTACGCGCACAATCGGGTGGTGCTAACGAACTCAGCACAGTTCCCTAAGTGAGAGTGTCGTGTAGACACACTTAGGCTATTTCCTGAGGTTTGGTTATTGTTGGTACATACCACATTGCATCTGAGTGGTTAAGTTAGGTGCATGCATCATTCTATGCAGTCTTGATTGGGTCCATGGATGAATGATGAGTAATTGTTGGATGTGGATGATGAATATTTGTTGGATATGAGTGTTGAATAATGAATGTTGTGTGTGCTCATCATGTTTTCCTATGTTCCTTGCTAATTGTGGTTATTTGGAATTGGTATTGGTTCTTTTTATAATGAACTCACCCTTGCAATTTTGTATCGTGTGGTTGATACCTGTGATGATCACGAACATTGTTCGTGGGAGCAGAATAACAACAACAGAGTGCAAGAAGTAAGATTCTGGTGAGGAGCCGCTGAGCCGACGTGATGACGTTGGTGTTATTTTGGGAGAGAGTTGTGTTTTGTAATCAACTCCTCCGTAGTTGGTTTTTAAGTTTTATTTTGTTGAGTTAAAGATGTAAAACTGGGATTTTAATTATACCTATGAACAGATTTAATTTTCGTTTATGTGTACGACATGTATCAAGTTACTGTTTCTATATAATTATGTATATTCACTTAATTAATGACGTATTGTTGGATGAATGTATGTTAGGACAGAAAAAAAAAATTCTTCTATTTTCATAAGTAAATTAAGGGAGTTCTTTTTATAAAAATTAAAATTTAGCGCACTTTAGAGTGTTGATATCGTAGTGACGAGGCGGATCGTTACAAGTCCAGTCTAGAGAACATATGGAACACCCTCATCAGGATATTGAATGCACAAGCTTTCATAAGTGAAATCAGGTGCAGCCATCTCCGTAAGAGTCCTCTCACGAGGTGGAGGTTGAGCCATGTTCTCAGTATGAAAATTAGTAGTTGAATGCTCAAAATCAGAATATTCAGAATCACCAGCAACAGAATACTCAGAATGCTCACAATGCACAGAATGATCAGGATGCACACTATGCCTAACTAATCTATGAAAGGTTCTATCTATTTTAGGATCAAAGGGTTGTAAATCACTTGGATTGCCCCTAGTCATGCACTATATGCAGCAAATAATGTGTTCTCAAACAAGCACCAGAAGAGGGTTAAAACTACAACTATAGTCAAATGATATCCAAATGAGTTGAAATTTTGTGAGCAACACCCTAAAATCATCAAAAGATAGCACAAAAAATTTCAAACAAAAATTCAAAGTCTAACTATGAAAACTACTTAAGCAAAGTTTAGAAAAATAGGACAATAATACTTGAAAAATAAATAAATAAAAACTTAGTAAACAACTCATTTTTCGAGTTTGGGAGACCCCAACCAGCTAAAGCGGGTTGCCACAATATGGGAAATTTTTTTCTACCCAAAATGCATATATAATAATAGTCATTCTGATACCCGGAACAAAAGTTATGGTCGTTTTAAGTTTTGCTAAAAACAAGTTCCCAAAATTTTTGTCTCTCTCAAATTCAACCACACCAAGTGCTCCTGGTATTTTTCACACAAAACAAAAATTGCTAATTAAATTGCAAAATCAGTCGCTAATCACTGTTCACAGCAAAACACCAACTGAATCAGTAGCTAAACAGTCGCTAAAAACAGTTGCTAAACAAGGGACGCGACTGAAATGCTAAACAGAACGCTACACAAAACAAAACAACTAAACACTATTATGAACCTTTGGCCCACTGCTCCCCGGCAACAGCGCCAAATTTGATCGAGGTCGTACCCGAATCAAATAAACATTAAAAATGCAGTATCTAGGAAGTGATCCTAGGTCGTCTTCCGACAAGCAATGGTCAAACAACATTCATAATAGATAGTGATAAAACAGTAATGAATTGGGGGGGGGGGGGATTGTTTGTTTTTGTAATTTAAACAGCAAGCAAATTTTAATTAGAAAATAACAGAATTAAAACATGTTGTTTCCCCTTGATTCACAAGCAAGTCTCTTATCCTAGGTTACGAGGATTTATCCCTAACTATTTCAACCACTTAATCCAACCCTAAATTAAATTACTAAGCGAAAATTAACATAAGGTTGTCATTATGTGATTAAGCAACACATACACCAATTAATTATGAACGAAACTGATCATTAAGCATGAACCTAAATTAAGCGCAAAGACAATTAATCAAGCACTAAACATGCATGGATTAATAGCAACAAATACAGAGTAATTGGTGAAGAAAAAAAAACTTATCAGTATTCAATAGTAATAACAAAACCTCAAAGAAAGTTGTGCTTGATCCTCAAGAGAAAACAACACTTGAGACTTAGTCTTCCATTAATCTGAAAATGAAATTGTAGATTGAAGCAGAAATGAAATTGCAAAAAACAAATTTTATTCTACATGAACAGTGTGCATGAACAGTAATAAAAATTGGAATTACAAAACCTAAAATTATTCTCCTCTCCAAAAACTCCCTAAACTAAAATCCTGGTGCTGTTATATAGGTCCTCAGCCTCAAAGCTTACAAATCTATTTTCAGTCCAAGTCCATAAACGAAATAAAATAAAACCTGGACAAGATAAGATAAGATTGGATGAAATAACATATGGACAAAATAAAATTTAGATGAAATAAAATCTGGATAAGATAAGATTTGATAAAATAAAATTGTCTGCTCTCTTCAAGTCCAAGCCCAATTCTGGATTTAAGCCCAATTGCTTATAATTCTCCTGAAATTAAATTAAAAACACAAAATTAGTCAAGTAGGCCCAAATGATAAAACTGCATAACTAATTTGACAATTAAGGCTAATCAGTAATTAAAATGGTGACAAAAAAGGTTAAGAAATATGAAAAAATAATGACACATCAGTGGGTTACTAAAAGTTTGGTTTATGTAGAGGGTTTTTTACATGTGTAAGTGTTTTCTTGAGGGTATCAAGAAGTAGTACATGTGTGGGTTGCATGTGCATGTGAGTTTTTTTGTAAACAATTGAATTAATGTTCAATGAAAGATTCAAGCTTAAGTTGTTTTAGATCTCAAACTGGATGTAGGTTTCATTTGAAATCGGATCAATATAAATTGGTTGTGTATTTTTCTCTATCTTTCATCTCTTTATATTTTTGTTAAAGATTCTTTGTAAAATATTGTTTACTTGTTCTTAATAATTCAATCAAATTCTTTAAGAATTGAACCTTAGAATTAAAGGATCTATATATTAACAAAACAATCTATATCTTTAAGTCAACTCAAGAATCAAGGTGTTTGGATCTTACAAAAAGGGGTTTACCAAAGTTTTAAAGAAAGTATTTTAATATCCAACTCACCCCATCTTGGGTATAAGTCATTTTATTCAACAAGAGTCACGCTTGCTTTCAAAAGTTACATAAAATGTTCCTTTTTGGATGAAATATATATTACAACATCAATATTTCTTCAGTAACAGCCAGCTTCAGCTGCTTGTGTTTTTCTTTTGCAAAGCCAATTCCCAACTAATTTCATTCATAGAGAAAGTAGTAGAACCCTGCGATAAAATCTAGTCTAGTTAGAAATTAAACCAGAAAAAAAGATATATAATGTGACTCAGAGTTCAATCAAGATTGTTGCTAAGTATCTGCATAAGGAGAAAGTGCAATGTAAAAAGGTTCAGTGCAGAATTTGATTTAGATTTTATTGGTTGCCCAAATGAAAAGTAGAGTTTTTCTTGGAACAATGCATGGTACATGTTATATACCTGACATTCACTTCAAAATCTAGAGGATTTGGATTTGTGCTGCCACTGGAGGCATGTATAACACAGGCGCCATCTATTAGAAAAACAAAAGAACTAATTTAAACAGTTCATTGTTTAACAATTTTCTTTTATCTTTTTGCCATAATTTTGAAAATAAAATTAAAATGGTCATAATTAACATGATCAATCTCATTACCTCAAATACTATGATTATTATCGTCAATTTTTTACTTAATATTATTTTGAAGGAATATCAAAGAGGGATTTCTACTTTTTACAGTACAAAATAAAACCAATTGGTATGATTAATTTTTTTTTATTTAAATTTAATTAAAAACAATAACAATATAAAGATCTTTTATACTATATATTTAATGGGAGAACTTCTGTTTGACTCTCATCATGGGTAAAAAAATTTTAAATCAATGACTCTCACACATCACAAAAAAGATTAATCATTGATTCAATGGATCGGATTGGGGGACATTCATGATCTCTGACTCAAGATAAAAAAAAATACTATATACTTAATTACAAATTCTCATGTAAGTTTAGAATATTATTAAATATACCCTACAAAATTAATAATATACCCCCTCTTTTCCCCTTTGTTTTCACTGCTTTTCTCAAATACATCTTTATAATTTCTTTGCCAATTTTAATCCCCTTTCTTTTAGGAAACCCATTCACTCCCTTCCTTCCCAACTCACCTCCGTACACCCCTTCTTAACGAAGCTAATTTTTTGGGCACACTGGAACCAATCCAGGGAGAGAGAGAAATGAAAGTGATATTTGACACAATCATGGACATGTGGTTATGATGATTAATGACCTTCTTAGGGGTGATTGTGAATCTAATTGTAGAGCACAAGTGCTGGCGCTATAGGGAGCTAGGAATAATGTTCTTAATGTCCGGTGGAATGCATCACTTTTTTTTAATCGTGATATTAATACGAAATTATTTCCGTTAAAAACAATGACAAATCTTGTTCAGAAACCTTGAGCACATACAAGGTGAACTTCACCACATGATTTTGGTTTAGAAGTTACAGCAAGAGACCTTAGCAGTGGTGTTTAGTTTGTTTTGTAATTTTTGTACTTTAATAAAAATGTATCAAAGGTTAACATACAACGGTATGAACAAACAAGGAGAGAAGGAGAGAAGAAAAATAAGTCGAGAAGAATGGGTGACAGAAGATGGGGTGAATTGGAGAGGAAGAGGGATGAACAAGTTTTTGAAAAACAAAAAGAATTGAAATTGACAAGAAAATTATAACAATATTTTGGGGAAAAAATGAAAATAAAGGGAAAATTAGTGGGTATATTTAATGATTGTGGCATATAACTTTCTTACTCTTATATATTTCTATTCATAAGTATTTTTTTCTTATAAGACACAATCCATAAAGTATTTTTTATTAATTATTTTTAAATTAAAATATCCTAATTACAAAAGAGATTATAATGACAAACAATTTGAAGAAAGAAAATAAAGTATTGATGATAATGATAGTTTTGAAAAATAAAATATAAATTTAAGACATATTTATTGTTATAAATTAAATTAACTATTTTTATAATATTAATAAATTAGGTAATTAGGTCTTATAAATAAGATCGAAAGAACTAATTTTTACAATTATTGTCCAAAAAATTGTTCTGGGATCTCCTTCTTTAGCTAGGGTTAGAGGTTGTGTTGAACATCAAATTGAGTAAACCTCATTCTAAGGTCTAACAACGCATATACTAATTTCAAAGAAATAGGATCTAATCATATCTTATCTTTATAAATATCTTATATCCATAATTTATAGAGATAAGATATGATTAGGTTTAGTTGTCTTGATTTTGGGATATAATTAATGATGTGATCCAATGTACAAAAGTGATATTGAATTTTTTTTTTTGTTTGCCATTAAAATATTTATAGTAACCGTGCATGACAACTATTTTTTTTCCTAAGCCTACTCAAAGGAAAGAAACGTTGAAACTTAAGATATGCAAAATTGTGACTAGTAAAGTCCAAGTAGCATGTACCTGAACTTGACTTGGGAAGAGCTTCTTCCATTTTTCAATCTCATCCTCATTGTGAAGTTTTCTGATTCCTCCATAGTATCCACTTCTTGGATCACCTTGTTCTCCAGTGTTCTTCCTAGATAACCTTATTCGTCTCATGCTTGATATTTCAGGGTATTGTCTGAACTCAACGATCAACGTATCTATCACAAAAAAGAAGATTAAATGCAATTTAAGTACCTATTAGCTGAAATTAGAACAAAATATTTTTTAAATTATTAACTGATCCAATTTCACATAGTTGTCTAACACTTTTACTATGAAAAATGTTAAAAAGTTAATAATTTTTTTGTGAAACATGATAAGAGTATGAAATTTTTTTTTCTTAACATCTCATTTGCTCTCAATTTTTTTCTCACCACTCATTTAATTATCCTTTTTACACATTTTCTGTAAAACTCTTCAAAATAATTTTTTTTTCTAACATATTCTAAAAATTCTTACACTATCAACT
The DNA here is from genome assembly GCF_004193775.1 of Glycine soja. Lineage (NCBI taxonomy): Eukaryota > Viridiplantae > Streptophyta > Magnoliopsida > Fabales > Fabaceae > Glycine > Glycine soja. Next base: position 20,770,910 of record NC_041011.1, read on the forward strand.
TATTAGAAATCACTTTAAATTTAATTTTTTAAAGTAATTGTTACAAAAGTTAAAATTCTCATCATACACGACAACACATAATTTAATAACAAAAAAATATTATTTATACATATTGTTAATGCATTCTAATTAAATTATGTAATGTTTGGCTTCTCTCCTCTCTCATTATAATTTATTGTTTCATCTCTTTTTAGAATAAAAGTTGTACGTCAAAGAATTTCTTCTTGGTTTTTGTTAAACTTTTTATTTCAAATAAAAGTAAAAATAAAGGCCACATATAATAATAAAAAAAAAATCATAACAACCATTTTCAACGTCTTCAGCAAGTTAATTACAATCACAACATTTCTTTTTCATCATCTTAAGTTTCAAGGAAAATTCACCCAAATAACCCAAAAAGTATTCTTGGGTCGAAAGGTTGAAACTGCCAAAAAAAATATTCTAGAGGAAACAAGGAATCGGAAAATTTCTTACCACTCCAATGACACTGACAATTATTCTTGTTACATGAGTCCAAGTGACCAATAACAGCATACCACCAATCTGCAATGCATCTCAAGTTTTGTATGACATGAAGTTAAAAATAATAGATCTCGTCATAACTCTTAACACGAGTAATAGTTTTTGTTCTTCTACTGAAAAAAATTAAGGTAAAGTCATTCAATATTCAAGATTAAAAATTACTCCCTCCCTTCCGTCCCTTCCAAAATAAATATCATATTTTAAAAAATATCTCAAAATAATTTTTTGTTAATTTTTAATGTAATACTAATTTTTTTCTACTAATATCCCTAATAAGTATTAGTTTAACTTTTCAATTTAATATTAATAGTGAAGTTAGTTTTATAAAATTACTATTCTCTTTTATTTATTTATTAATATTTTTATATATGTAAAACAACTTAAACCAAGAAAGTTACATAATGTCCAAAAGACAATTAACACTAATAATAGAGTATGAGAGATCCAAATCTACAACTCAAGTCTATGAAAGTATATAAAAATTAATTATTGTTTAAATTTTATTTACTTTTAATCTATATATGAATATTCATGATATGTGCTTTATAATAAAAAAATGCATGTTTTTATTAAAAGTAAAAAAATAAATAAAATTTAAATATATAGAAACTTAAATTAAATTAAAAAATCATAGGTTAACAGGACCTTGAGGGCTTAGAAAAATACCGTAAGGACAATGTGTATTTCCTCTCCATTGAATCTCAATATGATCTTCTGGTTTCAAATTATCTAAACAATCAGAGACGTGCATAACATAAGGAGGCGAATCAACCGAGGGAACTCTCACCATGTCCCACTCAATGTTCCTCCCTAGACATCTCCAACCTCCAGTTTGATACCTAACATAAACCATGCATGCACTTAATCACAAAGAGACATTCTACTCAAATAAGCTTAGCAAACCAATTCCCTGAATATTTTGGAGTTTTTATTAGTCTCTTAACAAAAAATTGATCGGTGTGAATCCCTGATCATCCGTTAACATTTTTAGTTCTTTGCTGTTAAATTTCGCCAAACTCTCTTAAGTGATAATGTGACATTTGTTTTAATGATATTTAATTACATTTTTCCGCGTTAATTTTCTGAAGATTCAAAACGGCAAGATAATGTTTGATTTAGTGTTTAAAATGTAATTTTACGGTGTTTGATTCATTTGTTTAAAATGTTGGATTCAGTGTTAATTTTATGGATCTCGCGACGCCTATCGAAAAAATTGGAATGGAACTCCTCACTGTCAGCGCTCTCGGAGGACCTGGATGGTGCGAGTGGGTCGTTTTCAGAACTGGAACTGGTATAGTTAGGTAAGTTGCATCAATGACAACCTATATCAGTTGATTACTCTATAACGCCAAGTTTCTTTTAATTTTGCTCTTATAATAATCAATAGCATGATAAATAGATTTCTTAATCTTCAAAAGGTGAAAAAATATTGTTACACTGTATCTTTTCCGTTTATTTTAAAAGATGAATGCGTGTCTTTAATTTTTGCATTTGAAAGCAAGCTCTCTACATTAATTTTACATTTGGAAAGCGAAGGATGTTCCACTGTTGTCTCTCTTATATTTGATTTTGGGTTTGGGTTTGTTAATTTGTGTTTCTTGATGTGATTTGTCACGCAAAAAGGATTAAAAGGCAAAAAAAGGGTTAGAAACTGCCAGAAATACTTAATACTATATTTTAAACCCTCAATCAAACATATTCTAATGACTTTAAGCTGCTGGAAATTAACCCAGCAAATATAATTCAATAATTAAAAACAAATTTAATATCATCACTTAGTAGAGAGATATAGGTTGACGGACAAAAAGATTAGAGACTAAAATCAATTAATTTTTTTAGAAAGTAAATACTCCAAAAAGTTAAAAACTAAAAACATAATTAACCCAAAAAAATTCATCACGCGTATAAAGTTCCAAATCTAGATTGTTCCTTAATCACATGCATAATAGGTGAAGATTGTATTGCCTAAATGTAAATTAAACCATACATTTTGATTGTATGGTCAATATTAGTTCTGCTCGTTCCCACACTTTCACCTAAGATGCTTCATACATATATGTTATAAAAAAAAATTCAACATGTATGACATATATTCAGTTAGATACTACCAAGACACTCCATAATTAACTTTTAAGACATATGATTATGATAAGAAAACAAAAAACCTAATTTATATGCATTATCAATAAAAAAAATTGTACGCACACCTAATTGAAATTCATCACATTGTCTCATCATATTAATAAAAAGATGTGAGAGAATTATCAAATTTTACGAATATCTGTGAAAAAATGTTTCACATGCACAATGCATATAATTAAATAAGTGTTAAAATATATTTAGGTCTCTTAATTTTGTATTAGAATCTTGAAAAATTCCACTCATCCATTTATTTATTTGCAAAATATACATTAACAAGACACGTAACAAATAAATGTGTGTGGGTGAGTAGCTAGCTAGGTTTATATTTATTTGGAGAGGCCAACTTTTTGCTTACCTTGCTTGAAAAGTATTAGATTCAGAGTCATAGCTAACCAAAGCATTGTGAAGCATCAGTCCCTGCAAAGAAAAATATATTAAAATAAAAGGATATAGGAAATAATTATATGACTTCCTGTAATAAGCTAGTTCCAGCTTTTACCTTGTAAACCTGAGCAGGAAACCAGAACCTACCACTCTCAAGAGAGAAATATAAAGACATCAAGAAGTTGTTTGGCCGTTGACCATTGAGGACCTTGCAATCTTCTAAGTATGAACCAAGATATAGATTAGGCCATACACCAGTAAATGTACCCATTGACCCAGTTTGGTTATTGGTGTTTTGATTCAAGAAACTTCCTTCTTTAGCAATTGTTATGTGCCATTCCCATTCCTTATAAACAGCATCACCAATCACCCTACCCCATTTATGTTTGATGTGATGTTCCCAAAAATGATCACTTTGGCACTTATCCTTTAAAGAAACACACACCTCTGACACTGTGCAGAGTTCATTTGGAGAAAAGCACTTGAGAATCAAATCCAAGGTTGGTTCAGGCAAATCCAAGAGGGAGACAAGACCATTTTTCATATTCTTCTCCATGTCTTAGGGTATTAGGCTAAGGTTTTCTTGGACTAAAATATAAGATGAACCGATCTACTCCTGAGGTAGGGAAGAGGACCAACTTTGGTGTAATGGCGTTATATCAAGCAAATAATTCTGTGCATATATAGCCAAAGATATGATTATCATTATCTTTTTGTTTTACACGAACTAAGCCGGCTATACCTCACTGTTTAGCGAGGGAAACAGATTAATTAATTAAAATACACGATAAGTTCAAGGTCAAATATTTTGCAAATGTATATATGTATTTGTTTATGTTTAAGAATAATTCTGAACCAACCTTGGAGGTATAATTTTGTTTCATAGAGGTTTAATTTTTAGTCGTGTGTGAAAAAGACTTAAAGGAATGATATATAAGATTGGTTGAATGATAAAAAAAAAGATAAAAAAATATTACGGGTTCAATATTTCTTGTTAACAAATTAAAACTATCAATTAACTGATAAAAAAAATTCATTTGAAAATGATGATTTTGTCATCTTTACACTTGAAAAGGATTAATTTCATTGTTGATGTAGAAATAATTCTAAATTACATATATTACATATGTCGTGCCGGTTTGGTTAAAGTTTGAATTGACAGCCGCGCTTGTTTCATTATTTATTGAGAAAAAATAAATATTTAACATGAAGCATGGTACCCTTGAACGGAAAGCTTATGACTATATTTCGTAATGTATTTAAGCTATTTTTATGTTTTTTTATGGTTTTTGGAACCATAGTACTTTTTTAAAAATGTTAACTTTCAGCTTCTAATTTTTTATATTTTTTTCTTTTTTATCCTCAATATATTAATCAAATTTCTTAATTATTCTTTTTAAATAAATCATTATTTTATTTTTTATCATTTTATATTTTTTAACTACTTCAACGGTTACTTTTACCGAATATTTATAATTTAATAATCTAATTTTTCAACTTATTTTTTAACTTTTAACTAGTTTTGTCAAACATAGACTATTAAGAGTAAAAAATTGCTAATTGGAATATGGCATTGTATGCATGTAGCAAAAGAAGCAATTAAACCTGAATGGTATTCTTCATATTTGTTTGGTTTTGGTGAATCATGTTTATCAAATCAGTGTTTTAAAAGTCAGTGATGACTTGACAAGGGTATTGGATCATTGGTTGGACCAGTGAGTCAACAGTTGAATCATGCACCTGAACCAGTATAATAGCACAATAAATAATTATATATATGTATATATAAAGAGAGATAGGGAGGGGGGGGGGGGTAAGGAGAGTATGACTCTTGTGACTATGAGAATATTATCTTATGTAAGAACATGAGAATAACTAATAACAACCATCGAATCAAGATTATAAACAATAAACGGTTGGGATTAAAATATATAAATTTCAAATTAAAATCTAATATATCATCAAATCTCTAAAAGATTAATCAAACAACAATTAAATCTATAAAAATCTCAATTATCACTCCCTAAAATATCTCAATTAACTCATCACCATCATGATTATCATTATCACCATTATGACCACCTCTATAGGCACCACCATAATCGTCGTTGTCATCACCACCATCATCAATCGTCACTACCTATGTCGCCATGACCACTGTTGCAGCAACTGTCATGATTGTCACTGTCACCATCATCATCAATTGACACCACCTCTGCAATCATGATTGTCGTGTGTTTTGTACAGTCTATAGATAGAGTTTGTGTGCTATATTTTCTGGGTTGGACCCGAATCAGGAGGGAGAGGCCCTGACGAACTCTTCGGTGTATAGGCCTTGGGGGTAAATACACTCGATTTGAATGTTCCTTGAAACCTATGTTGATCCCATATGGTTGGAGCGTTCTCACAAAACAGAGTGACCCTGACTGGTCTCCCTATGATTTTACCCTGTGAGAGTGACTTAACTTACTAGTGTGTGGTTTGTCTTGTCATGTACTCTTAGGCGCCCGACGAGGTTTTTCACTGACACGGTACCACATTGCATATAGGATTGAGTCTTACTATATCTATTGTATAACACTTGCGTATTGATTGATATTGATTGGTTGAGTGATATTGTGTTTGATCCTTGAGTACGTGAATGATATGAAAATAAATGAGGCATGTTGTGTTGAGGTGTGGTGTTATGCGACAGGTGGTGGAATGACATGAACTGTGTTTAAGTAAGTTGTATTTCATTTATATGATATGTATATCTATGTTGTCTTGTTTCTCTCTATTAGTTAGGAATGTGATAACTCACTCCCTGTGTGTTATTTATGTTCGTGGGAGCAAATGATTAGGTAGATGGCTATGGAGAACCTCATGCTAGAGGACGTTGGAACAAATGCTTTGATAGGATGTGACATTGGGGTATAGCTTTCTATATTAATCGCATGAAGTCTTGGAGGGCCTTGTTTTGAGCCGAGATGATTTTATTATTTATTTGGACAAATTCTATTATGATGTTAGAAAAGTGAGTGTAAGCCTTTTACCCTTTGAAATACTTTTATTTAAATGTGTTTTAAAACTTTTAATTAATTCTACATTCCTATTTCTTTTATTATTAGTACATATATGTGTGGGGTAGAGGGTGTCACACAAAGACCATATTTGTGCCATCCCTTTAAATATATCCACCTAAAATGATATATTGTTAATTTGGTTCAAAATTAGATTTCACTAATAGTTGATACTTTGATTCAAAATAAACATGAATCTGGATTTTAGTTGTTGTTTTTTCTTCTACTCTTTTTAATTTAAATTTTTATTATAATTAATCAAATGAAATAAAATTAATGATACCATCATGATTGTCTTCATGAGTGTTCTTATAGGATTTGGCAGAACCTTCTTATGTTGGTGTTCCTCCATGAACTCCTCCACGAATGATGGTTGGGTGTGCCTACAATGACTCTTTGATGCTCAAGTTAGAGGCGTAGAGGTAAGCAGATATCATAATATAGGTTGAAATTCAGTTGGTCTACCTAAACCATGATGATCCTCTTTTATAGAGGTGAGATTAGATTATCATATCTTAATCCCCTTTCTAAGATAATGTAAATAGGGAAACATATGATCTTATTCTATCATTCCTCTAGTAATAGATATTTTCCAGTATTAGAGGTTTATCTTTATCTTTCTACTAAAAGATAAAGTTTCTCTATTTCCTTATTTAATTTTTTTTGGATCCTCTAAATCCAAGTAGACTACTTAGTAGGCCACCGAGTATGGAGGTTTATCAAGTCCGAGTAGTACATATACCCTCAATCTCTGAAGTTGGATGTATGAGCTTTTGTGAAAAATAAGTCTAAGTCCCTTTCTCTGATGTTGCTATCTACCAGCCAATTTAGAATATTATTTGTCGGTCTGGTAGTAGTTGGGTCCGAGAGGGATATCCTCTTTAGGAAAGTTTTGAACTTAGTCATAAAGGGAGTTTTAATCACTCAATGTTAAGTCCGAATGGTGAGTGTCGCAACGTGCCCTTTTGCGGGCGAGCGAGGCGAGGCTCACGGGTGCGCTTTCCAAAGGAGGAAGGATGCACGGAGTCGCCACCAACGTTTATTTGTGGGAAACGTCGGAAAAACCGGAGGAAACCGGTCAAAATGAAAATTCTAAGTTCGGGAGTTGTATTTACGCTTGAGGAAGGTATTAGCACCTCTCACGTTTATCTCAAAGGACAACAACCTATTTTTTAGAATTGTGGAAATTGTATTGCCTTAAATTTTATTTCTTTTTTTTTTTAGGTCGACAAAAGCGGGGCTTTTGCTCCTACGTACCCTTCTTTGGAGAGGAAATCAGACCTACGTAGTTCTTTCTAAGAGTGAATCAAGCGATTCTTTTTACTTGAATAGTGATCATTTTTAAGGCGTTGGACCTTAAAAATTATCCTTTTTACTTGGTAAGAAAACTGAAATGATAAACTTTCAAACCCTATTTTTTGTGGACGAGCTTGACTAGGCGAGTTGATTTTAGCCTTAGTTTCACTTTAGTTATTAGTCAATCCAATTAAGAATGAGAAATTCCAAAGAGAAAACGTCCGATTGATTTTTTCGCTTCATTTTACTAAAAGATATTTTTTATTATTATATTATTATTTTACCTCTTTTTTTTATTTCCAACGTGGTTACGGCACGACCGAACAGTCGAAATTCATTTTAACCGAAAATAACGGATGATACAATTCCAATGATCGGTGGAAATTTATTTTATTTTTTGATTAGGCGAGAAATGACTTAAATAAATGACTGAAGCATGTCAAAAGGGGGTATAGAAAACGAATGAAAACGAGAATAAAAATACATGAAACAAAATGTGGACCACCACGGGTACATAGAATGAATTGAAAAGCTCGGTTTGGGGTACTTACCAGTTGAAGACTGAAGAAAACGAAGAACGAACGATGAAGCTCGACTTGAATTTTCTTCACGGAAACAATTTTCCTCATCAATTTCGAGAGAATAAGAAGTGTCAAGAAGGCTGAACCCCTTTCCTCTTCACTCCTTCCCCTATTTATAGCAAAATAGGGGAGGAGCTTGCCACCCAGCTCGCCCAGGCGAGCAAGGTTGCTTCCTCCAGAAGCAACAGCCTTCTAGAGGAAGAATCTGGAAGGCCCAAGTGGGCCTGATTGCTATTTGTACCCCCCTTTTTACTAAATGCACCCCCTTTACCTTTTTTGGTAATTCTTTTTTCGTAACGTTACGAAACTTTACGAATTTCGTAACGATACTTATTTTCCTTCCGCAAGGTTACGAATCCTTACGGATTATATATTTACTCTTTTTTAGCTTTCGAAGAAGTTACGAAAACTCACGGATTGCGAAAAACACCTCTTTTCGATTTCCGTCACCTTACGGAATTTTCACGGATCGCGTAAGCCTGCTTCCTTTTGATTTTCGGCATGTCTCGGGACTTCACATATTGTGCAACAAAGGGCGCCAAGTATCTCGAAGCGGCCAATCAAAGGTTGTATATCATCAAATAATAATCCCCGGACGAAATTAGGGTATGACAGTTGCCCCTCTTTACTTACCTCTCATCGGAGATAAGAGGAAGGCAAAGATAAGACACTGATTTCGTCCGTCCTGCCCTTTCCGTGATGACGACTCTCGTCTCTACTCTTTCTCTCTTCTTTTTTTTCTGCACAACACAAAACAAACAACAACAAGAACAACGAATATAATATACATATACACATATACACATGTTTGGCGAAGGAACCGATCCGGAAAATAACAGAAAAACATATTTCCCAGTCACCAGAGGCTCTGCGCTTGATAACGGAGGACACATGAACAACGCTAGGCAATGAATTCATGGGTCTCCGAATAAAAAGTGGAGAATGGAGAATTGGCGAACAACGCTACGCAATAACTTCGCGGGGCTCCGGACTCGTTGGTGGAGGATGCATGAACAGCGCTAGGCAATAACATTCATGGGGCTCCGAAAAAAAGTGGAGAATGGAGAATTGGCGAACAGCGCTACGCAATAACTTCGCGGGGCTCCAGACTCGAAGGTGGAGGATGCATGAACAACGCTAGGCAATAACATTCATGGGGATCCGAAAAAAAGTGGAGAATGGAGAATTGGCGAACAGTGCTACGCAATAAATTCGCGGGGCTCCAGACTCGTTGGTGGAGGATGCATGAACAGCGCTAGGCAATAACATTCATGGGGCTCCGAAAAAAAAGGTGGAGAATGGAGAATTGGTGAACAGCGCTACGCAATAACTTCGCGGGGCTCCAGACTCGTTGGTGGAGGATGCATGAACAGCGCTAGGCAATAACATTCATTGGGCTCCGAAAAAAAAAGTGGAGAATGGAGAATTGGCGAACAGCGCTACGCAATAACTTCGCGGGGCTCCAGACTCGTAGGTGGAGGACACATGAACAGTGCTAGGCAATAACATTCATAGGGCTCCGAAAAAAAAGTGGAGAATAGAGAATTGGCGAACAGCGCTACGCAATAACTTCGCGGGGCTCCAGACTCGTTGGTGGAGGATGCATGAACAGCGCTAGGCAATAACATTCATAGGGCTCCGAAAAAAAGTGGAGAATGGAGAATTGGCGAACAGCGCTACGCAATAATTTCGCGGGGCTCCAGATTCGTTGGTGGAGGATGCATGAACAGCGCTAGGCAATAACATTCATGGGGCTCCGAAAAAAAGTGGAGAATGGAGAATTGGCGAACAGCGCTACGCAATAATTTCGCGAGGCTCCAGACTCGTTGGTGGAGGATGCATGAACAGCGCTAGGCAATAACATTCATGGGGCTCCGAAAAAAAGTGGAGAATGGAGAATTGGCGAACAGCGCTACGCAATAACTTCGCGGGGCTCCAGACTCGTTGGTGGAGGATGCATGAACAGCACTAGGCAATAACATTCATCGGGCTCCGAAAAAAAGTGGAGAATGGAGAATTGGCGAACAGCGCTACGCAATAACTTCGCGGGGCTCCAGACTCGTTGGTGGAGGATGCATGAACAGCGCTAGGCAATAACATTCATGGGGCTCCGAAAAAAAGTGGAGAATGGAGAATTGGCGAACAGCGCTACGCAATAATTTCGCGGGGCTCCAGACTCGTTGGTGGAGGATGCATGAACAGCACTAGGCAATAACATTCATGGGGCTCCGAAAAAAAGTGGAGAATGGAGAATTGGCGAACAGCGCTACGCAATAACTTCGCGGGGCTCCAGACTCGTTGGTGGAGGATGCATGAACAGCGCTAGGCAATAACATTCATGGGGCTCCGAAAAAAAAGTGGAGAATGGAGAATTGGCGAACAGCGCTACGCAATAACTCGCGGGGCTCCAAACTCGTAGGTGGAGGACACATGAACAGTGCTAGGCAATAACATTCATGGGGCTCAGAAAAAAAGATGGAGAATGGAGAATTGGCGAACAGCGCTACGCAATAACTTCGCGGGGCTCCAGACTCGTTGGTGGAGGATGCATGAACAGCGCTAGGCAATAACATTCATAGGGCTCCGAAAAAAAGTGGAGAATGGAGAATTGGCGAACAGCGCTACGCAATAATTTCGCGGGGCTCCAGACTCGTTGGTGGAGGATGCATGAACAGTGCTCGGCAATAACATTCATGGGGCTCCGAAAAAAAAGTGGAGAATGGAGAATTGGTGAACATCGCTACGCAATAACTTCACGGGGCTCCAGACTTGTTGGTGGAGGATGCATGAACAGCGCTAGGCAATAACATTCATCGGGCTTCGAAAAAAAATGGAGAATAGAGAATTGGCGAACAGCGCTACGCAATAACTTCGCGGGGCTCCAGACTTGTTGGTGGAGGATGGATGAACAGCGGTAGGCAATAACATTCATGGGGCTCCGAAAAAAGTTTGTTGGCAGGACCGAACGGTCCACCGGGTTTTTCCACCTAAAAGGCAAACATGCTTTTTGCAAAGAAAAATAAATCATTCTCGAGAGCACCATATCTTAGAGAAACAATATACTTGTGCCAAGGGTAATCTTCCTTGTAACCGAGAATGAAGGGCAGGATGTCAACTTTTAGCTTTTAAATGAACATGCAGGGGAAACATCGGGCTAAGCTGAAAATAAATCACTCATAGTGTATAAAACTCACACAAGCAAGTGTTTTATCCTATTCCCAAACCATAACTGCACCATGACTCTATTTTGCACACGACTTCCTATTGAATCAAAGATCAAACGTACGATCACGGACCAATAGGATTTTCTCGAGGGTAGTGTTTTTGGAGAGGAAGCTGGGTGTTTCGGTCTTTTCCTCTTTGTTCATGTGGGGTGGGATATCGCCAGTCGACAACGACCTTGAATGGCAATCTGAAGGGAAGAGACACCAAAAATGGGTTTTCCTTTGCCGGCAGTCACTTACCTTGCCGAAAATTTATCTGGTCTGAAGATCTTCCGTTCTCTTTCTTTCATTGATCGAGAATTGCTTCTTTTCCCTTTTTACTTCCTTTCGATCTTTGATCGGGAATCCTTCCTTTTCTTTCTTTTGTTCTTTTCTTTATTTTCATTTTTTTTCTTTTTCTTTCTTTCCATTTCTTCCTTTTCTTTCTTTTCACTTCTCCTTCCCCATCCCTTTCTTTGGGAAATCGGGTTTTAGCATTCTATTCGCTCTCCCTTGAGGAGATTCCGCTTTCATTTGCTTTAGGGAAGGAATGAGGATTCTTTTTTCTAGGCCAAGGTTCAAAAAGTATAAGGTTGTGTTTCAATGGGGTCTTTTATCGTGGGAACCCAATCTTGATATCTGGGGCAAAACAAATTTGGGTGTCAAGGTGTCGGTCTCGGGCCGACCTCCCATATCACTCCATAAGGCACGTGTGACAATGATGATTTGAAAACAACATGCAAAATTGGTCATGGCTACAGCCAGGTGGGCACTCAAGCATCCCGTTTATGGCATTGTGATACTACGGTTGGGAATTTACACAAACAGACCCAACGTTTCCAAGTTATGTTCTTTCATCAGTTCAATGAATTCATCCATTCTTATCTTGGTTTATTCCGGAAAATAAACTGTTAGCATCAGTCCCTTGTTTCCAGAAGATACGTTTGCTCTTTACGAATGATTTATACTTCTTAACTATAACATGTCGACCTTCGTGGTTTTTATTTCTTTTTCCTTTTTGTTTCATTTTTATATATTCACAAAATTATACACCTGTGGTCCTTTATGAAGAAATTTTCTTTTGTATATCTACACTCTTATACATGACAAACTTTTTCTGTATGCGCATTGGAACTCTCTCTCTTTATGTCACACAATCAAACCCTATTTACATTCAAAGATCTTGTTCATTTTTCTCCAACGCACACCTATGGTTCATACAAAAGTTTCTTTATACACACTCGTTGTTCACACACACAAGAATTTCTCTACACGTATTTTTTATAAAAACCCTTCTATGCACATTTTCCTTTTTCTTTATATACGCAGACATTTTATTCACTACACTTCTCTCTCTTTTATCATGATTTTGGTTCATTTTATTTTTAGGACGACGTTCCTAAATGAAAAAAATTCTACGCGATTCCGGAATTTCTACAAACACTATTGACAACAACGAAACAAGTACTGACGTAACAACTCAAACGATATGTATGTACAAAACAAAAGTCAATCAACACGAAAAAAACGTTAGTCCCTTAGTCAAACAAAAATAAGATGATATGTAACAGGAAAAAATGGAAACAAAAAAGAAATACGGATCAAGGGATCTCCCAATCATGTGGCTCCGCTCCCTCCTATGAAATCAAGTAAATTGGTCATCTCCTCGTCCTCGCGGGCCTCATCTGCCTCGTCGGGAGCCTCTGCTGGTGCCTCCGGCCAATCTCTGGGCCAAGCGACCTCTGCCCTGAACTGATCCGGAGTAGGGCACGAAAAAGAAGTAAAACCCTGGCTCTGCAGGCTGAGGCTCAACTGGTAAAGACAATCATAGGTCTGTACATGCGCCCGGTGGTTGGCCGCCTGCTGGTGAACCAAATGCCGCAAATACTGCTCCGTATCAAATGATCCAGCTGGGCCAGCCTGATGAGGTGGCGGCGCGTCTGCGGCCTGCGGAGCATCCCCCTGGGCCTGTCTCTGCGTGCAATACTTCTCAATAAAAGCCCAGGTGATGGGCGGCCGAATCACCTTGCTAGGTGCGACGGGGACTCCGAACGACTGGCAGAGTCTTGTGATCAAAGCGGGAAATCCCAGGGCCCTATTTGATGCAATCCTACCCCGCAAGGGCATTGGATAGAAAACTCCAAGTAGATTGGGCCAGAGATGCAAGAGAAGGCCCTAGGGTTCTTATGAGCATTAGGGTAGATTTCGGGCCCATGGGCTAAGTACGAGCCCACTTATCTTTGTAAATATTAGATTAAGGTTTCATTATTTTTGGGCCTTGTATTTAGGGCTCCATAATGTAGGTAGGGTACCCTAGAAATATAGGATTTTTCAGCCTTTGTATTTTAGGGCACCTAGACTAGTTTTTGTATTAGGGGTAGTTTTGTAATTTCACATGCACTAAGTGGATATTTGATGTGTGTGGTTGGAAATAAATTTAATTGAATTGGTAGAAGCCCAATCCAATTAAATTTTAGAGGGGGAGGTGAGCATTTGCTTACTACACCCCATTGCCACATCATATAGTCACACTTTGTGCATGTCCTTCATGCTTTTCATGCCTCATGACACCTAAGCACACTTAGTGGAGAATCTTGGAATTGATCTTGGATTAGTGGGCTGAACCATAACTAAAATTCACTAATCATAATTAGTGAAATTTTGGCTCCAAAGTTTGGCTCCACAAATTCAATTTCAAATTCAAGTGAAATTTGAATTTCCCTCCAATTTTGTGTGACACTTAGGCTATAAATAGAGGTCATGTGTGTGCATTTTTTTCAACTTTGATCATTTGAATATTAAACTTCAGATTTCAAAGCTCATTTGGAGCACAAAATTTCGTGCTCTTCTCTCCCTCTTCCTTCATTCATCTCCTTCTTCCTCCAAGCTCTTATCCATGGCATCCTATGGTGGTGAGCTTCTTCTAGACTCATCTTCTCCTTGAAGTGGCGTCTCCTCTCTCTCTTCCTTCTCCATTCCACTGCCATTCATCTTCCAAGAAGCAAAGGAATCCATTGATGAAGAAGATCCTAGGCCTACAAGCTCCAATGGAGCTTGCATCATGTGGTATCAAGAGCATCTTCATCTAGGTGATGTTCTTTGGCTTCCTCTATCTTTTTGTTCGGTGAATTCTCTTTAATTCCTTGTTCTTCATCTTATTCTCCATGTATATCCTCCATTGTCTTGTGGTTTGGTGCTGTTTAGAGTAGATTAAAAAAAAATAAACCGATTAAATCTTAGATCTACACTTGTTCTTGCATTTCTATGGTTCAAATTTTGTAGATCTACTCTTGAATCTTGTTTTTGTGTTGATTTTAGGTTCTATCAATTTTCATTCATAATATTCTTGTGCTGAACCTTTAGATCTAAATTTTGTTCCAAAATATTGATTACAAAAAAAAAACACAAAAATCTAAGTGTAAATCACTTAATCCATGTTGTCTTAGAGTCATGTTTAGTCATAGTAATTGTCACATTATGTTCTAAGTTTGTGTTGAATTTTATTTTGTTGATTGAATTCTAGATACATTTGTTCATGTATTCTTGTCATTCTTAGCCTATATTTTGAATTTTGAGTCTAATTCATGCATGTTATTTAGTTCATAACATGTTCTAAATGAATTCCTTAAAGTAGTCTTGTTCTTGAACTTCTTTTTTTTTTTGCTTTCTAAGTTTCCTACATTATGCCTATGATGAAGTTGAGTTGTGGTGCTGAGTTGTGGCTGGATTTGTGAATCAAAATAAGTCTTAAGCTCTCTTTAATTGTGTTATTCAAGATAATTGAGCATAAGCAAACACAAATTGTAACTATCCAAGCCTTAAGCAACATAAACACTACTCTTGATTTCTAGGCTGAAATCGCTGGTGCTGGCAGCTTGAACATACGAACTTGTATAAATTACTGGGAACTGGTCACTACGTTTTTTGAGCTGAAACTTTTAATGAATTTTCTAGACATCTGGAAAAAAATTATGAAAAAGTAAACAAGCGATTGGATTAAAGGAAAAAATAATAAAAATCTCACAAGTTGGCAGAAAAATCAGTGTCCAGGAAAAAAAAAAGAAAAGTGAAAGGAAAGTGTGCTTGTTGTTTTGGCTCAAAATTTGTTCTATAATTGGTGCCTATTTTATACCAATCCTAGTTCTGAAATTTCAATTGAAAATTATTGTGAAAACAAGTGCCAAAACTAGAGGTTTCTTGAGTCTTTTTTTTTTAGTTTTTCTACTCTACTCTAGAGCCATTCTAGGTTTCTCTTTGAGTCCTAGCTTGCTTTTTTGTGCTTTTCATTGCTTTAATTGTTGAATAATCCTTGAAAATTTGTCTTGTTAAAACTCTATTGGTTTAGCTTTCATTTCATTTGTTTTGGTCTTTGGTTATTGCTTGTCTCTTTGTTTCCTTGTTTGTGAGTTGCCATATAGGGAATTGGAAATGAGGATTGGTGCTATATCTTGAAGAATTTGAGTCAAGAAGAAAGGGGCCAACCACCTTAAGAGCTATTGGACTAAGAAGTACTCCAAATTGAGTGAAACACTAAAGAGAGAATAGCCACCACAATTGAGGACTTTTTTTTTCTTTGTAATTTTGTAATTGGCAATTTGCTTTGCTTTCAAATTTTGTAACAAAAAGGCCTTTCATTGGAAGTAAGTTGGGAGCCTCCGCTAGGTCACCCTACTTCCATTTGTGTGTAATAATTTTAGGCAATTTTCCCTTAGGATAGTGAGTGTTTTGTTGAGAACCTTAAATGAGGTCATCCTAACACTCTTAGGATCCGCCTAGTTTGCATTTCTTGCACTTTAATTTCTTGCTTACTTTCATAGCTTATTTCTTTTACCCTCCATTGTCAAACCGCCTAGATAGCTTTCCTTTTACCAATTAGTTTTTACCTTATCTTTCACACCTCTTTTAGTGTTTATTTTGGCTAGTTTCAACCATAGTTTCTTTTACCTTTTGTTTTCAAACCCCCAACAAGAAAGAACCATAACTTTGGAACTAACATGAGTCTTCATTCTTCATCTAGTGTTAATGGTGAGGGTTCTACTCCTAAGGACCCCTTGTATAAGATATTAGATGAGTTGAGATCCCGTAAGTTGTGGAAAGAAAAACAAGAGAGAAAAGATAAAGGTAAAAAAAGAGTGGAAGAAATAAGTCAAGATGAAAGAGAGAAAATAAGAGAGGAAGAAAGAAGAAAAATAATGAAAGAAATGAAAAGAGAAAAACATGTCTCCTATAGTAGTCATAACTCTTGCAAGAGCCTAAGTGAAGAACTTCGTGACTATTATGAAGGAAGGCATAGGTCAAATCTTAGACCTCACTCCCATAGGAGAGAAAATGAAAGAAAGCCTCAAGAGGTTAACATTAAACTCCCATACTTCCATGGGAAGGACAATGTAGAGGCTAATTTAGATTGGGAAATAAAGGTAGAGAAACAACTTAAAAGGAAGTCTACTTCAAAATCTTATGGCTCTCACTCTTATCCAAAGAAAGACCAAGGTCAAGGAATCTTAGGGGTGAGACCTTCTAAGCCCAAAGATGATAAGGGGAAGACAATAGAAAAGCAACCCCTTAAGGCTAGTATGCAAGAGAAGACTAGCTCCATGAAGTGCTTTAAATGTCTTGGAAGAGGACACATTACTTCTCAATGCCCCACCAAGAAAACCATGATTATGAGGGGCCAAGACATTTATAGTAGCCAAGATGAGGCTTCTACTTCACCTTCCTCTAGTAAAAGTGAAGAAGCAAAAGGGGAAGAATCTAGTGAAGAGATCTACCCCCAAGAAGAAGGACAACCTTTAATGGTTAAGGAGGAGTGTAAGGAGGTAAGTGTCTCCTTCAAGAGGTTAGCTAAGAAGGAAAGACATTTTGAAATAAAGACAAATATTAAAGAAATTTCCCTTCTTAGACAACCTCCACATTTTCTCCTTTGTAAAATGACACTTGTTAGCATTGCCACATCTCTTAGGCTTGAGTTTATTCCTCAAGTAAAGGAGTTGTTGGATGAGGGTTTGGTTCGCAAGAGATTAAATCCTTGTGCTTTGTTGGTGCCCAAAATAGGTATTATTAGGCACCAAATCCCTAAAATAGGTGGTGTGATGAATGCTTTGGGTGGTGCAACACTCTTTTGTAAAATCACTCGTGCACCCAACATCTTCATGATTTGTGTACATAGGGACTCATTAGGTAGGTTTGTTCTTATTTTTAGTTTCAATACAAACTTAGGCACTCATATGGGACACCTTAGGTTTGTCATACTTTTTGGTAGGAATAATCAACATGAAAATACAGAAAAAGGTATGTTCTATTGCTTTACTTTTCTTAATTTTTTAAATTGTGATCAAGGGGTTCCCATGAACCCAAAGAGAATAAAGGTCATTCCTAAGTGGCCCGCTCCACCAAGTGTAAGAAAAATTTGGGGCTTCCAAGACTTTACAAACTTTTACAAAAGGTTTGCCCCATATTTTTCTATACTTGTAGCACCACTCATTGAGTTGGTGAGGAACCATGTTCCTTCATGGGAAGATGCCCAGGAAATGAGTTTTCAGACCTTACCTTACTTCAACATACTAAACACCACTAATACATATGTTTTTGTTCTTTTTACAGGTGTTGAGGGAAAAAGCCCAGAGTTTCAAGAACCTCGGGATTTGAGGTCAAATCCTTTTCAAGGGGGAGGGAACATGATGCAAGCTCCATTGGAGCTTGTAGGCCTAGGATCTTCTTCATCAATGGATTCCTTTGCTTCTTGGAAGATGAATTGCAGCGGAATGGAGAAGGAAGAG
Organism: Glycine soja; assembly: GCF_004193775.1. NCBI lineage: Eukaryota > Viridiplantae > Streptophyta > Magnoliopsida > Fabales > Fabaceae > Glycine > Glycine soja. The sequence continues at coordinate 20,788,876 of NC_041011.1, forward strand.
AGAGAGGAGACGCCACTTCAAGGAGAAGATGAGTCTAGAAGAAGATCACCACCATAGGAGGCCATGGATAAGAGCTTGGAGGAAGAAGGAGATGAATGAAGGGAGAGGGAGAGAAGAGCACGAAATTTTGTGCTCCAAATGAGCTTTGAAATCTGAAGTTTAATATTCAAATGATCAAAGTTGAAAAAAATGCACACACATGACCTCTATTTATAGCCTAAGTGTCACACAAAATTGTAGGGAAATTCAAATTTCACTTGAATTTGAAATTGAATTTGTGGAGCCAAACTTTGGAGCCAAAATTTCACTAATTATGACTAGTGAATTTTAGTTATGGTTCATCCCACTAATCCAAGATCAATTCCAAGATTCTCCACTAAGTGTGCTTAGGTGTCATGAGGCATGAAAAGCATGAAGGACATGCACAAAGTGTGACTATATGATGTGGCAATGGGGTGTAGTAAGCGAATTCTCACCTCCCCCTCTAAAATTTAATTGGATTGGGCTTCTACCAATTCAATTAAATTTATTTCCAACCACACACATCAAATATCCACTTAGTGCATGTGAAATTACAAAACTACCCCTAATACAAAAACTAGTCTAGGTGCCCTAAAATACAAGGGCTGAAAAATCCTATATTTCTAGGGTATCCTACCTACATTATGGAGCCCTAAATACAAGGCCCAAAAATAATGAAACCTTAATCTAATATTTACAAAGATAAGTGGGCTCGTAC